>NW_028145795.1:392500-501013 GCF_977016875.1 Pavona decussata
GGGCCAATCTTCGTAAGTTCCATCGAAACGCGAAATATTGAGCTTCGGTAATTTCGCAGGGGGAACATGACCTGACGCAGATCCGCTGGCTGTAAACTTGTTTTCCTCTTCGGCTTGTTTCTTTGCGGTCTGTAATTCTGTCTGGAATTTCATCTTAGTTTCAAAAAGTTTTTGTTCAAAGTCTAGTTCCTTTTCTTGTTTTTTGAGTAGCTCTTCTTGGCGAAGCTCTTCTAGAGTTTCTTTCAGGCTCTTAACGCTTTCGTCAGCAGCTAAGATTTTTCCATCCACTTCAGTGATCCACAGGTTGAGATCCTCGGGACTTTCTTTCGCTGCAATTTTTGTCTCCTCCACAACTCGCTTGCATTGATCCGCTTCGGCTGTAAGGACTTTTAGGGCGGTGAGGTGGCGTTCGATGGCGGTTTCATTCCTTAAAGCGTTGATCGACTCGGTTCTATCCGCGGCTAGATTCAGTTGCGTTAATTTAGTTTCCAATGCTTCCATGGTTTCGGTTAAAGAGTCCCGTCGGAGGTGCCAGGTGTGGGAAAACGCTCGCCTCCAAAGCGGTATTTCCACACGAAATCGACAAGGCAGATAACGAAAACGACAGTGAATTCGGGCAAACGATTATACTCACAAGTTCCTCTGGTTTAATTGGTTAACAGGCTTCTTGGTACAGGCTTTAGGCATAGATCTACGGCTGATTAAACTCACAATATCCTCAACAAATGGCTCGACTCAACTCATAAAACTCTCTGATTGGAACAACTACTCGACTCGATACTGATCAATACACAACTAAAGGCTAATCACAAGGCATTCTCAATTTGTACTCTAAGGATTGCATGCAGACAAGCAAAATTCTAGTTTCCGGCGTTGACACTTATCTTTCACACTTTTATCACTTAATTATGAGATGTCACTCATTCTAAATTGTAGGTCCCAGTCTCCGACAAAGTGGCTAATACAATGTAACAGGTCTGATCTTACATAGACAAAACAAAATTTTCATTCATTTGTAGTAGGAAGCAGATTATGCACTTTGCCAGTTTCATACTAGGAAAACTAAAAAAATAATAATAATAATAATAATAAAATAAAAAAAGTGGTGCAAGGTTGTAGTAATCTTAAAAGCCCAAGTGGCAAACTTTTATACAAACATATCAAAAAGCAAATCTCACTAAATGTTTCTCTTAAATCGCCCATAGTTGACATAATTATTGTATGGCAAGCTCCACAACTAGCTATTGGGCCCCATAACACCGTAATGTATGCATTAGACACCTGATGAACATGCATAAATAAATATACGGTGCACTGCTTGACATGTATAATAATCTGTCTCATCTTTAGTTAGAAATGTACTTAAACAATCAAGCTCTTTTCAACTATTTTAGGAGTGGATGTACATGTACATGTACAAAATGGCTTTGCAGCCTTGTATTTCTCTCAGGAAAGTGCAGGTCTGCATGCAGAACTGATACCAAGTGTCCATTGTTCAACTTACATTTCCTTACCTTCTAAATTATGGTTTCCATCGCAGCAGAATTCTGTGTCCAACACATCAGGACTAAGAGAATAAAAACCAACACTGGCAAACAAAAATGCTGCCACAATAACTACGGGCTGCAAAACAAGCAATACACAAGACCATTAGTAAACAGCTGAATCTAACATCCTACTATCTGACCAGCTTATTTTTTCACAGTTAAAGTAAAAAAAGTGAAGAAAGAAAGATGGTGAAGTTTAGGCTCAAAAAAAAAAAGAAAAAAAAATAGAAAATATAAAAAGTAACTTTCAGGATTGTGTGCACTGTTATTGTGCAATTGGTAAATTGATTCAAGTAAATTTGTAGCTTCAAACATTCTTGAAACAAGTTTTAAATATTTTGACCCTTTTCAAACTCAACATTCAAGGAATAATACGTTTCTTAGATATATAAGAAAAGACAATGATCACAACACCCCTATGCTAAACTGTTGACATTACTTTATGTTACCTTTATGAGTCTGTATCCCAGAATCCAAACAACCAGCCCTAGTACAGACAACACTACAACACCTACAGGGTGGTCATACCTATAGCGCACAATTGTAGCAAGAAAAAAAATATTTATTATAATTTTCACAATATATTTATTTATAAAGGATTTAACTTAACCTATGAAAAAATGTCCAAAAGTCAGTGGCTGTTGTTAGATGCTGCCAAGGTTTACGGTCAGATCATTCCATGGTCAGATTGTTCCAAGTCAGATTGTTCCAAAATAAAGTCAGATTGTTCCACAATATATAGTCAGTTCGTTCCACTTAGAAAGAGTTAAGAAAACGTTCTTACTTGATGAAAAAGGAAAGAAAAATGTCCTGCTCGATGTTTAGTTGATGGAAGAAGTTAATATACTGAAATGTGTCACCATCTTCACCAAGTGTATTTGAACTTAACATTGCAGTTTGAAGGTATTCTAGCAAACACATTTGCTTCGGAAACGGAACCTTATTACGCAGTGACTCAATCGTAGTTAGTCTACTACTATTGTATGAGCAGTACTCGGTCATGTTTGCGGTAAAATCAATATCGATCCTGTGAACAGTTGATCTTTCTGATTGGTGATGTGAGAACTAGT
Source organism: Pavona decussata (assembly GCF_977016875.1). Lineage (NCBI taxonomy): Eukaryota > Metazoa > Cnidaria > Anthozoa > Scleractinia > Agariciidae > Pavona > Pavona decussata. Next base: position 395,118 of record NW_028145795.1, read on the forward strand.
ACTCAGAACTTACACTCGCATAACACTCATGGAGTGATCTATTAACTATTAAAAATATTTTTTATCTGACCATTTCTAAGTGGAACAATCTGACTTTTTTGTGGAACGATCTGACTTTTTTGTGGAATGATCTGACTTGGAATGATCTGACCATGGAACAATCTGACCGGATACCCCTGTCAAAGATTTCAGTGAGCAAGCAATCTCAAGTATAAATCCGAAAACTGTTATCAAGGAAGGTTTCCAAATGATAGGTCAATTAACATGTAAAACCAAGAGGAACTAATGTCTTACAAGTGATGCATTTTTGACCAGTTTTCCATGCAGATTAGACTTTCTGTTTTAAACATTGTTCCATATTTTTTATGCTATCAGTTAATTTAGACAAACAGTATGCATCAATACACAAAGGTAACAAGTATAGGTAAAGAAGAGCAGTGTACAGTGGATAATACCAATTTTTACAAAGACAATACACATTTGCAGATACATTGCTGGCATCAAACTGAGTGTACATAAATATTCTTCATTTAAGTTAACAATAATATTATTTTATAGCAATCTGTGTACCTTCGCTTTCTGACAATATTTGGATGTTGAAAGCTTGTCCGTCTCATTCGTGTTTTATCACGTATGAATATATTCAAAGACGACACACGGTTGCTGTAAGTTTTTAACTACGTAAGTGGCCAGCCCAAAGCTTTTAGACACGTAATAAGCTTAAGTTAAACTCTGGCAAGAACGCTTTCAATTAAATCTCTTCTATCTGTTATTGGTTAAAATATGAGTAGAGGTAGAAGAACCAAGAACAAACAATAACGAGATGGAAAAGAAATAATTAAAAACTCTGTCGTAAAATCGAACCCGACAATAACAAATAGCAATTTAATGGGAGATGATGTTTAAAGTTACGGGGAAACGTCATGAAAACAATCTGAGAGGCCGTCGGGTACAGAGCAATTTCACTTTTACATCGTTTGCTAACAGCCTCTTTCTAATCCACCTAAAGATTTATATAAAAAGAGTGGCTATAAATTATTCAAAAGGAAAGAAATAAACCAAATTACCCAATGTAAGACTTGTTTGTCGAAATCCAGCGATGGAAGAGTCCATGTTCCGTGCTCTTCATGTCGAGCTCATTGTCAGAGCTACAGAGGCATTTGATTTTGGCTTGAATATAAAATGACAAGTTTTCCGATGAATATGCAAGGAAAATTTCACACACAGAAATAACCTTAAACGTCTAATGTATTCTACCGCTGGTGTCAACATTTTAAAAGTCCTAAAAATTCTTTCAAAAGGCCAAGAGTTCCCAAGGCAAACACCCGATTGGTATGTCATGTAATGATCACTAGAATATCTTTTAATCTGAAAAAACCGCTTTCCATTTGCACTGACGGCAATTTTCGTAAAAACGGAGAATGGCTTGGGAACGAGAGAGGAACGAGATCGATCACTTTAGAAGATGTGCCACGATTGTGTGAAAGAACAACATCCTCAGAGGGTAAGGAACTCTTCAAAGAATTTCTCATAGTTATGCTATGAAGCACGTTGGTTTGTTAAGTGTCATTGTCTGAGAAAGTGTTCCAGGGGCCAAAACGTGTGGTCAACCGATTTGGCTGAAACTTGGCACAAAAGTTGGTTGCCATGAGATATTTGAAAAGCCAATTTGGCTCACTTCTCTGACTTTAAGTTTTAGAGTATCGGAGAGGGTCTCATTTATTGCCCTTTGAGCACAAAATATCCAGCCTTTCAGGGCTTATTTTGAAAGTGTCATAAAACCCAACTGGTAAATTGTGCTGCCAAATGAATTTGACTATGAATATTACTATAATTGAGCTTTCATTTCATGCATGTAACTTTGCCCTCAAGCTATTGGACAGAGAGGAGCCTGGGGCTAGAAATAAGCCAAAATTAATGTCAAAATTACAACTCATAATTGCCATTTTTCAAAAAATCAGTGTATCTACCTGCCTTCTTGCATAACATCCGTACCTAAACCATTATTTACTTTAGTGACCCAATTATCAAAATCAGTTGAGAAAAATTTGGCTTATCACGGTTTGTTGAATTTTTTTTCACAAACACTCCATGCCTCTATAAGGTCATGCAAAATGGAATTTTGAGCATAATTCATGCCATAAACAAACCAAATTGTTGACATGAAGCCCTTGTTCTGTATTTGGTCAGTGAAAATGAATTGTTAAAGCCAAATCAGTTTAATTGTTTAGAAATACTCTGATTCTTACCTTACAATTGCTCTGAAAGGCCTTTGATTAGCACAACAAATACCCTGATTTAGCAAAACAAGGTTTAATTTGTACTTTAAAAACCTAGTACCCATCAAACAGCACAAATGATGAAGGCCTTACCTCGATATAACGATATTTCTAAACGATGCTTGAATTTTTCATTGATTAATATTCAGTTCCAAGTCATAATTCTTCTCCGTTGCTCCAAGCATGGAAAGGCTCTATATTTTGTCAGGCCTGATTTTTATTATGATTACAGGATAAAATTAGCTCAGTTAACGAAAACGTTTGTTAGCATATAATCTATGTCTGTTAAAAGCCTGAACAGTTCTTGTAAATACCCACCAGTAAAGGAGCATGGCCATGCATACATAGATATATAAGCTTACGTAGAGATATACGAGCTGCAGTTTATAGCAATGCCGATGTGACGCGTTACAGTACTTCAGAGTCCTCTAGAGCGGAGTAAATGAAACCATCCGTCAAGAAGGAATGCACAGTTAGGAGAGCTCCATAGTAAAACAGAAAACTTGTGTTGCTAAATACAATAACCAAACAAGGCCAGGGCATTGCGATGATGCAAAATAAACTAGCCCGCCATTTTGAACATAAGAGAGAGTGGGGACTGGACCGACATTACCGGTTCTTCTTCCGTTTCGCGGCTATGTTTTATCAGGGATAAGAAATTCAAGGGTAATTTCGCGATGGCATTTTGTTCCTTTGGAGGGGTAAGTGATCAGTGCGGTGCCACCGCATGGGCTCCGCACGAAACAGGAATGGTTCCTTTATTATCCTGCGAGAATGATATGACTGAATGGTTGAAGGAAAAGTACAAGGGGTCAGGTGCGTCTGGGGCAAGAGGAAGACCTGGTCATACCAAAGCAGCAGGTGATTCAAAATATCTGTTAGGGATCATACACGGGCACAAATGGCTTTTATCGCGATCAAGTGGACTCTTTTCTGTTGAAGAGAGACCACGATATTTTACGATATTGTCATCTCAAATTGGTTGTTTATGACTGATTGAAGATTTCCCGAGGTAATTTACTTGATTCTTGCGAAGAGAAACAAACATTCAACAAATGGTTCACAGGAAGGGCAAAGGGGTTGACTATAACCCTAACTTTGAAAGGTAAGGGCACAGTTATTTCATCGCAACAATCTCTATGACCAAAAGCAACGATAAGAATAACTTGACGTTGAAGGCTGTTTTTCGTCTGCTTGCTCTGTTTGTTTACATTCGGCTTTACCTGTTCAGACGCTTATCACGCAATCACAATTCGAGCGTGAAACCCTACTGGCTTCCTATATTTGCCAGTTTCGTCTAAGATAAGAGAACTTGAAAAATCTTCGCAAACATGCTGCATCGAAGCAAATCTTCCACACAAATCCCATAACAAATCGGCAGATTTTGAGACAATATATAAAGGGCTTCTTAACGATGCAAAGCAGAGAGTCCATATACGGGAAAACATTCTGTACGTATGTCATGGTGTCATTATCAAGTCGTAATACCATCTCAAAATCGAATGTAGTTTCTTTTTATCGTGATTCATCTATTCTTGTAGAAAAAAATGTTTAATCAATTAGTTGAGCTCAGAATACAACGATAAATCTGAGATAGGTTTTAAACTGGGTATAAGATTCCTAAAATTATACCGCCTTTATTTACATACTAAAATAACTAGTTATTATAAGTAATTAAAAAATGTGTCCGAATAATTTTTGTTACCAAGAAATTTATCCTTGAAACAAGACATTTTCTCGCTCAAAATGTCAATTTCATCGAAAGCTTTGATGCAGCATGTTTGCAAAGATGTTTCAAGTTCTCTTATCTTAGACGAAACTGGCAAATATATGACTGAAACCGGTAGGGTTTCACTTTCGAATTGTGATTGCGTGATAAGCGTCTGAACATGTAAAGCTGAATGTAAACAAACAGAGCGAGCAGACGAAAAACAGCCTTCAACTTCAAGTTATTCTTATTGTTGCTTTTGGTCATAGAGTTGTTGCGATGAAATAACTGCGCCCTTACCTTTCAAAGTTAGGGTTATAGTCAACCCCTTTGCCCTTCCTGTGAACCATTTGTTGAATGTTTGTTTCTCTTCGCAAGAATCAAGTAAATTACCTCGGGAAATCTTCAATCAGTCATAAACAACCAATTTGAGATAACAATATCGTAAAATATCGTGGTCTCTCTTCAACAGAAAAGAGTCCACTTGATCGCGATAAAAGCCATTTGTGCCCGTGTATGATCCCTAACAGATATTTTGAATCACCTGCTGCTTTGGTATGACCAGGTCTTCCTCTTGCCCCAGACGCACCTGACCCCTTGTACTTTTCCTTCAACCATTCAGTCATATCATTCTCGCAGGATAATAAAGGAACCATTCCTGTTTCGTGCGGAGCCCATGCGGTGGCACCGCACTGATCACTTACCCCTCCAAAGGAACAAAGTGCCTGCGTGAAATTACCCTTTAATTTCTTACACCTGATAAAACATAGCCGCGAAACGGAAGAAGAACGTAACCTCGGTTCAGGTCCCAATCTCTCCTATGTCCAAAATGGCGGGCCACTTGATTTTGCATCATCGCAATGCCCTGGCCTCGTTTGGTTATTGTATTTAGCAACACATTTTTTTTGTTTTACTATCGAGCTCTCCTAACTGTGCATTCCTTCTTGACGGATGGTTTCATTTACTCCGCTCTAGAGGACTCTGAAGTAACGGGTCACATCGGCATTGCTATAAACTGCAGCTCGTATATCTCTACGTAAGTTTATATATCTATATATGCATAGCCATGCTCCTTTACTGGTGGGTATTTACAAGAACTGTTCAGGCTGTTAACAGACATAGATTATATGCTAACAAACGTTTTCGTTAACTGAGCTAACTTTATCTTGTAATCATAATAAAAATCGGGCCTGACAAAATATAGTCTTTCCATGCTAGGAGCAACGGAGAAGAATAATATTATGACTTGGAACTGAATATTAATCAATGAAAAATTCAAGCATCATTTAGAAATATCGTTATATCGAGGTAAGGCCTTCATCATTTGTGCTGTTTGATGGGTACTAGGTTTTTAAAGTACAAATTAAACCTTGTTTTGCTAAATCAGGGTATTTGTTGTGCTAATCAAAGGTCTTTAAGAGCAATTGTAAGGTAAGAATCAGAGTATTTCTAAACAATTAAACTGATTTGGCTTTAACAATTCATTTTCACTGACCAAATACAGAACAAGGGCTTCATGTCAACAATTTGGTTTGTTTATGGCATGAATTATGCTCAAAATTCCATTTTGCATGACCTTATAGAGGCATGGAGTGTTTGTGAAAAAAAATTCAACAAACCGTGATAAGCCAAATTTTTCTCAACTGATTTTGATAATTGGGCCACTAAAGTAAATAATGGTTTAGGTACGGATGTTATGCAAGAAGGCAGGTAGGTACACTGATTTTTTGAAAAATGGCAATTTTGAGTTGTAATTTTGACATTAATTTTGGCTTATTTCTAGCCCCAGGCTCCTCTCTGTCCAATAGCTTGAGGGCAAAGTTACATGCATTAAATGAAAGCTCCATTATAGTAATATTCATAGTCAAATTCATTTGGCAGCACAATTTACCAGTTGGGTTTTATGACACTTTCAAAATGACCCCTAAAGGCTGGATTTTTTGTCCTCAAAGGGCAAAAAATGAGCCCCCCCCTGAAGCTCTTAAAATTAAAGTCAGAGAAGTGAGCCAGATTGGCTTTTCAAATATCTCATAGCAACCAACTTCTGTGCCAAGTTTCAGCCAAATCGGTTGACCACAAGATTTGGCCCCTGGAACACTTTCTCAAACAATGACACTTAAACTGCTAAGCTTGATCATTACACTGCGTTAACGAAGAGCATCAAGACTTGCTTTAAACCAACGCAAAGGATATATGTCCTAGCTATGAAGACCAATGCAAATTACTAAAATGGCCTACTCTTTCCAACCGTAGAACTTATTTATCTTTAATTGAATGTTATAAGATAGTGTTTCGATTTTATCATTTAAAATTTGAAGACTTTTTTTATTTCTCTTTCGCCACACTTCGGTCTACGAGAGCAAATCAGCTATACAAACTCTATGTCAAACCAGCACGACTCAATTGTTACAAACATTCGTTTTTCGTTAGAACTGTCAAACTATGGAATGAATTACCGCGTGATATAGTGGAAGCTGACAGCTTTCAGCATTTTAAATCAAAGCTCAAAATGTATTTAAATATTTGACTGTAAAGATCTTGATTTATGTATATTTCTTTTGCTTTTTATTGAGGGAGTTTTCGCATAGGGCTAACCTCCAAACTTCCTTTTCTAGAAGTACTTTTCTAATGTTAGTTTTCTTTTTATTTGTATATATAGTCTGCTTCTGGAATAAATAAAGTATGTATGTAGTGGTGTGGGAGACGATGATGGTAACAAAGGTTCAATCAATGAATCAAATTATCAATCAATGTTTATTTGCCCCATTCAAATTTTCTTACAGCAGTATTTTCTAATAGCTTAATAGGAGCAGGAGCTCTCAACAAACCCTTCTGGGCTTACAAGGAGAGCCCCTGGTACACAAATTTGTTGATTAACTACTAGCTACTACTCTGAATTTACATGGCTTTGTCCTAGTTTTTGTCTTTTAGAATGCGTCTAATTCTTAACAACATAATTCTCAACAGTTTTAGAAATTCACTCGCAGAGAAGATTTTTTTTTTTCTTAAAAATATATATTGATTATATTGTATATAGTTTATATGAATCTTTGCTGATGATCTTGATCAGTGATACTAGCTTGTTCATTTTCAGGGCACCACCTGCCTGGAGAGTGGTTCATATTTGCTCAACTTTGCTTCATGTAAGGAATGTGGCAGGAAAGAGCCACTTAAAATAACAGATACGTCAAATGAGGAGGATGAGGATGGGGAGGAATTGGTGACCTATAAACGTATGTAAGGTTGAATCCAGCATTAAAGGGATAGCCTGTTTACAGGAGGCTGGCCTAACATTAGTACTAACTAGGGTTTTTCTGGTAGCCTATACTAAGTTAATGTTAAGGCTGGTTTACTAGCCACATGTAGTAAATTTTACAGGTAGGTTAACCGCAGTGGTTGATACAACTCACGAAGCATCATGCCTTATTTAATCCCAAATGGAATTTTACCACCAAGACCAATTTTTGTTGGCGAAGTTCAAGTTATTAATAGATAGGTACTTTTTAGCAGCTGCAAAAAGAAAGCCTGAGAAAACCCCATTCAAGCGTGAACAGCTAGGATTTGAACCCATGATCCCCACAAAACTAGTGCAATATGCTCTGCCAACATAGCCTGTCTGCTCTTGCCGGAGCTGGTTGCTCTGTAATGCATCAGTCAACTCCAACACTGCTCATCCCCACCCCCACCCCCACCCCAACCCCCACCAGAGTTATTTAATGAAGCTGTGATAGACTCTCATTTGTTGATTCTTTCATCTGCAGTTCAAATAATCTGATATTTTACTTTCAAGTGAGTTCAGTTTCAGATTATTTCTGAAATTATCAAATATTTGTAGACATCCATTTTAGCAAGTTTCAAAGGCTTTTGGTAACCAAAATAAATAAATAAAATATACCAGACTAGTCTGCTTTTAGCTTTTTGCAAGAAAGATTGAGATAAAAAAAAAATAGTATGGAAAAAAAATTGTAGAATTACATAATTTTTGATGTATCAAAGGTCAAGATTCACCTTCTTATGTTAGCAGTTCACATTTTGAGTTCGAGACACAGTTAAGGTGGCTTACTACAGTTTTAATGGAGTATAAGGGCACAACTTTTAACTCTTTTATTAAAAGGTTCCAAGCTGTTTTTCCCTTCACTATTTACTGTTTGCTTAACTCTTTTACGATTCTATGTGAAATTTGAACAATTAAACGTCAGCAAATAGCCAAAATGAGCGACCGAGTACCCAATGAGAGACTGGGCACTAGTAGGTTAAGTCACGTTTTTCTCAAATTCTACCCGTATGACCCCACTTCAAAATTTCAGGAATAAGAAATTGGGTCTAATTTAACATTCATGCAAAGTAAAATAAAAATCTGTGAGACAGTTTTTGTGCAAACTAAGAGAATGTGAAATCAAAAATAGCTCAAAATCTGTCTTACAGATTTTTCAAAAATTTTGGCTCCAAACGTGATTCACCCGAACAAATCAACCGTGAAAATTTCATCATAAGTTGTACGGTAAGTTTTTGAGCAATCCTCGATCAAAGACAGGTTTTTACAACCTCGGACGAGAATTGAATTGCGCATGCCTTTTATTTAAGCGCGCGCTCATGTAACGCCATGTACTGCGTGCAAGAAAGGTACAGTAAATTAGAGCTCTTTTACCGAATGTTTATCAAACTTTTTTGCCATATTTTTTTGGCCCTAGGCTTGATTACATGTTTGAACGGAGTTTTGAAACTATCGCTACTTACACCAAAGAGATTTGACGCCTTTCAAGTGCTGAAGTGGTTTTTGTTACTTCTTGAGGTTACTTGCATCATTTTTGCACGCACGACAAATACTGACGTGTGGCAGGCTATCATAGCGCACGCCACTAAGTCTCAAAAAAACTGTAGTAAGCTACCTTAAAAGGCAAAGCAAAAGGAAGGAACGTTAGTCTCACATTTTCTCTATTCCTCAGTTGTTTGTCATGTGCAGAGGAAGAAAACTTTGAGGAAGAAAACTGTGTGGATGAAAATATGAATGGGAAGGTTGAATACTCAGAATGAAACAACTGAGGAAAAGAGAAACTGCAAGACTACTATATCAACAGTCTCCCATCTTGCACATTATTGTACCCTACCGAAAGTGAAATTTCATGTATATACCTCAAATGAGGGGAAGAAAAATTTGTGTAAGGATTTTTTTATTTCATACAAGAACAACATTTCATCAAGCAAATAAAAAAATTCTGTCATATACACTTTAACTGGATGTGATTTTGTTCTTTTGCAGATGTCTGTTCCAGCTGCAATCATGTTGTGGCAACACATGAATATACTTTTAGGGTTGAAGGACAGTACCAGGTACAGTATACAATACTTTTATTAAACACTAAAATAGATGCACAAAGGGCAGTATCCAGTATCATGTGTGAATAAATGATATTCCCACCTTACAGCTTCACTTGGTCAGTTGCTTTTTTTTCCTTCAAAGTTATTAATCTAAGCCCAGTTGTTTGAAAGCTGATTAATGCTAATCCACGATTACAAAGTCAAAACTGAGGGAAAGATGATTTTTTTGAAAAATCTTTGTTTTCAGTAATTAAACTTGAATCAAAATTCTCGTTAATCCAGGATTAGCTTAATAGGCCATTTTCATGATGGCGTCATTTTACTAGAACTACCAGAATTCATTTCGTTTTCCTTTTCAAGAGTAAATTTTGTAATCCCAGTGGACAGCAAAGAACAATAGCTCTAATTAGCATTAGAAAAGAAAAACCACAAGGATTCTGGAAGTTGTAGTAAAATGATGCCATCATGAAAAAATGTCCTATTGGGCTTTGAACAACTGGGCCGTGATTTGTTTCCGACACCCACTGAGTCTGTACACAGGCATCTCATATTAATATTTCATCCTGTTTTGAAAAAGGAACACAATAAAGGAATTTTATCCACAGGTGAGGTAAATAGGGAGGATAACATGAGATTTGTTTTGTTTTATAGGAATACATGATGACTTGTCGTCTATGTGGGACTGCAGCAGCTTCTGTTAGTATTTTACCTGAGGATCCTAACAATTTGAACTACATCTTTTAACTGATGATCAGATAACAAAGGAGAACTTCAGACCTTCTTATCTTTAGATCAGAAATGAAAATTTTAATAGAGGGTCATGTTAGGGCTACTAGTCCATTCTCACTTAGTTGTAGAAACTTCAGAATTGTGCTGCTAGAGTCATAACAAAATCTGTCTGAAGGATGGAGCAAAAGACCTGTATATGGTTTTAAGAGTATTATCAAGCTTGCCCCAGGTTATCTTTCTAAAATGTTATGATTTGTGCGATGCTGACCATGAACCTTTCTTACCAAGAACTGACTACCTAAAATACGACTTCTCCTACAGTGGAGCTTTTATCTGGAACATTCTCCACCAGGAAGCTAGAGCAGCTTAAAAAATGCCTGATAATATAATGGTTTTCCACATCAGACTCCCACATGACAAATATGTAAACCAGTTCATAGAGTATGTACACGTAAAATCTCTCTTTTTTTTTTCATTGATATTTTTACTTTGTCTAAATAAAGTTTTTATCATATTGTATAATTTTGTAAAACTGCTACAAAAAAAAAGGAGTGAAAGATATGTTTCAGCTTTCCATTTCAAACAAAAGTGACTGTGTATACATCCTCAAACTTTATTTCCAATGAGAGTTGTTTTATGAAAATTATAACTAGTTATTATTACATGTGTATTTGTCATGCTTTATCAATATACAGCTATTTCAATTAACATTGTCAGATCAAAATCAAGCTAAAAGACAAGACCGCAATGTTTTGTGGGATTATTTTTTATGAATAATTTCATCAAAATCATCCCTGTACGTGCAAGTCATTGTACTGCTAATTACAACCTATTGTTTTCTCCAGGCATGACTGATTTTGATGAATTTATTCATAAAAATCCCATGTAAACTTACGGTCTTGTCTTTAAGCTTTTAGCTTTGATCCGACAACGTTAATTGAAATAGCTGTAAACCAGCCCTGGAAAACAATAGAATGAAGGAAATGTTTAGTACCCAGATGGATGTCCTCTTCACATAATGGTTGAAAGAACAAAATTTAATGTTATTTGTTTTCTCATTATACTAAAAAAAAACCCCAATTTATTTAATTAAGGCAACTATTTATAATGTGATGCTCAAATTATTCAAATTTGGAAATGGAGTATTTCATTAGTATTTTAATTTCCCTATTTTGCAAGACTTAATTCACCCAAGAAAAAACAGCAGGTTTCAACCCTCTATGTACGTCATGTAAGCAGAACTTTCTTGAAAAAAGGAGAATCTGACTTACAGAAATGGAAAACCTGTTAACTGAACATATTCTCCATGTTCTTTAATTTATAACAAATACATGTAGTCATGGCAAAATGAACATCAAAGCCCCCTATGCTACTTACAGTATTTTGTATTCTGGCTCAAAGAACTAAGGTTTTGCACCCACACAACCATTTTCAGATTTTCCCGAAGATCCACACGAAAACTACACACATGTACATCTGAAAAAACTGAAACCTGAAAAAATGTTGCAATGCTTTAGCCTTGAAAATATGGTTTTAATACCGGTAAAACAAAACCAGTCATTTTCAAAGTATGTGCAGATGGAATGCAAAGAAAAATTTTAATTCTTTTGGATCCAGTATATACATTGACAGAAATAAAAATTGAAAGATCTCCCATTTACTAAAGAGGGGGGCTTCACCCAAATGCCCAGTATCTGTCCAGTCCACTGTCCCCTCCCCCCACCCCCCCCCCTCAGGCTTCAGGTACATTTTAATAGGTGCACAACATCTGGAGTGCTTTGCTAAGTGTCCATACATACAATGTACATACACAAACTTTATTTTTCCTCAAATTTAAAGGTAACTTTAAACAGCTAATTCCTCGGACTGAGAGAACAACAAAAATCTTCTGTAAGTTAATATGAAAATGACTACAATTAGGGGCTTGATGATTAGGTCCATGATGACGTGATGCCATTTTTAAAACTTGTAATAGGTTGCATTTTATACTTTGAACTTGTCAAAGTACCACATTAATGCAAACATGAATCCAGCAGGTTTCTGTTTAGTGTCATCATACATGAATTCCCGACTCTTCTCAAGAGGAAGATAAAACACATCAATCATCTCTCCTTCCTGTACATTTCCACCTCCCTTGCTTACACACATTTCATCTGTGACCTCAGCAAAGAAGAAGGTCTGCAGAGCCCCGCTACTTCCAACACCAGATCGGAATGAAACAATTTCTTGTAACTTCTCTTCAGGAACATCATAACCACATTCTTCAAGGATTTCTTGTTTCATTGTGCTGGCTGGGCTTATATCTTTATCAATGATCCCAGCACACATTTCATAAGTAACTCCCTCACTAAAAGGAGCAGTAATAGGGATTGATGAGTCGTCAGTTGCCATGGAAACAGAGCTACCATCATTCAGAACTTTCTTGTGAAGGTTTTTGTTAATATGCATGTAAACAGCTGGGAAAATAAATAAAATGTCTCACTATTACTGAAAATTGTTGCTAAATTTAACACAGCCCCAGCGACAGTTCTGCTGTCTTCCACTCATTAGTTAGCAAATGAATTTTTGTTAGTTTGTTTTCTAACATGAAGTCAATTCAATTGTCTATAACTTCATGGTCTTTCAGTTCTGCCTGCTGAAATTTGATCTTCTTTTTCCAAAAGAAACTAGCTAGCAGTTTGCCCTGAGGTAGCAGAACTCTATTCTTTTCATAATTTGTTCACTGGTAACTTAATGGTTAGGAGCATTTTAAATGGACTTTGAGAGGAAAGATTGCTTGTCATTTTCAACCCTGAAGAGAGAGGGGGGTGACGGGCTTTGGTGAGTTTTCTTTTACATATATTACTCCCCCTCTCTCACAAATTACAACTGGTGATGTGATTACATTACCTGGTCTGAACTGCCTCACGACTACAAAAGCCTTCCTTGTAGTGTTGAATAACAGTGCAAACACACTGAAAGAAGAATATAACAGCAAAATGTATTGTGATTCAGGAACATATGTACAGTAGCTGCATTTGATTTGACCTGTAAATTATACTACAACCAATCAGATGGCAGAACAAATTAAAAGAAGGAGCTATAATAGTATGTTACTGGTTTATCTTGGTCCTGATTGGTTTATCCTTGCAAAACAAATATGTACATTCCAGAATTAAATTCTAGTGTTCATACTCGTCTGATTCACAGTTGGCCTGTGCAAGATTAGCTAAGATATCAGGCTCATTACTGTAATCATGAAAGGGTCCCCACAATCTCGCCATCAAATGGACTGCACATTTTAGATCAACTATTGCCTATTTGTGCATTGGTCAGAATTGTCTTTGTCAAAAAATCCATAAAAAAATCTACATACCTATCATGAACTCTTAGATAGTCCCACTTTCTTTCCCGACCATTCTATTATAAGGAAATATGAGATAAACTTAGCAGAACTCCGATGGAGACAGTGCAACTGTCACCAGGAACAATGGATTAAATTACACCTGAATAATTTGATTTACTAGTAACTTGTAAAAGAACATACTCATCATATTCCTTGATATAGTCCCACTCTTTAAGAAGACCATTCTTTGATGTTCAAAATACAGAAAAAAATGTTAACTCATCACTAACCAGTAAGAGTGTAGACTTGCCTAAAGTGGTCTTTTTATGCGCGCCGAGAAGAGAGACAAACGAGTAACAAAGTCGCAGGGAGATGACTTGTCCTGCCTGCATGGACTCCCACAAAAATGAATTTTGAGAAAGTCTAGGCAATAATTAACAATTATTCCATGAGCGCATGTTTGATTATAATGAGATGATAGATGGCCGTTGGCTATAATCATCTCACATTCAAGAGCACGATTACCATATTCAAAACAATCAAGAAACTTTGCTAGATCTTGTTGATTTCACTTTGCAATAACAGCCAGAAGGCAATTCAATGGTGTAATTTTATAATAATATAATAACCTTAATTATGTACTGCCTATGGGCTTTTTAGACCTATTTTTCGGGCATGCAGGTATAACGTCTCGTACCATGGCCGCTAAGCCAATTAAATCCCCGAAATTGTATTTTATACAATTATCCAGTTTTTTATAATCATTGATGCCAGTCAATAACAATCAATAACAATCAATAGCAATCGATATCAATCGAAGATTGATGTCGATTTCCAATACCACTCGATAGGCAATAGGAATCAATAAAGAAAAAAAAAGTTGTGAGTTGGAAAATATCAATAAGAATTGGTTTATCGATTGTTATTGATTATCGTTGATTTTAATCTGAAACTATTTGTAAGTTTAAGATTGACACGATATATTTTCTATGGTTCTGTATTGAGTCATTCAATCGTGGAAATGCAACGCAAATATCAACAAGCTGACGCAGTGTCCGTGTATATATAGGATCAAGTTGGACTTTCATCCACGCGAGAACAACAGCGCTGGGATGCATGGACAAGTTAAAATATTTAAAACCCCAAACCAAGAGGATCTCCTGATGAACATTCTGCCTGGACCTGGCTGGACTCTGGCAAAATGTTTTACCATTTGAATGCAGGTCTCAAATTGTTTACTAGATAATAACGCCATCTAATATGTTTGAAACAAATACTCCTCCAGGGACTCCTTGGGATTAGTGATTGTTATCGATTACTGTCGATTGCTATCAATAATAATTATTGACAATGGACAATAATTATTATTGTCCATTGTCTCAAATATATCGATAACAATCGATAAGAAATTTTTTGTGAGTTTGATAGTTATCCGTTACCAATTACAATCGATATCAATCGGTGATATCAATCGGTGATTGATATCAATTGATATCGATTGATTTTCAATATTGATTTCTATTGATTGACTACATGTACGCCTGGTTGATGTTAAAAATGGAGACAGAACCAGAGATGACAGGTAATTTTGGTCAAATTTTGTAGCTGTAACTTATTTAACATTTTACATGGGTTTTTGTTTTCATCTGGCTATAATGATTCGTATGAATGGGCATTTTAACCAACTTTATGTGATGTTCAAACTCGGACTCATTCCTCGCAACGGTTGACCGCGACGATAATTATTCAAAATGGCTACTGGTTGAAGAAGAATTGATCAAACTTTTCCCCTTAAACATAACTAATGTGAGGCTTCCCTTTACAAATTTTGATTTAAAGGTGCGACTACATACGGACGTTTACATCTTGACACACCTGTTTAAACACGACTCTTGAAGGTTGAATGAAGCGTGAGTTCACACATGGCTCAACTCGCATGTCAGATATATGCAGTTCTTCCATTTTCTTCCACGAAGTAAAACCCAAAAAATACTGCTTAACGAAAACGTGTGTATATAGTACTTGAACACTATTTAGCCTCTTATGCACTGCCTCGATCCAGGAGTTGAACCCACAGTAAACCAGATGCCCACCACGTCCCAGCGTGCGCATTGAATTTACCACAGATAAATTCTGTTATGTCATACATGACATGGTCACGAGGATGAGATTTGATTGGATTTGTGGAAATCAGATGTCTTTTGCTATCAAAATTATCAAGAATTGAATTTTTGTAATAAATTTTGTGTATGTAAAATAGCTTTTCGGGGGAACCGCAGTTCACATAACGAGCTTCCACGATTTTTGCGTACGACTCCAGGTCTTGTCCATTGCTTCGCTGCACTGCGCAACAATATAATTATAAACAATGGTGAACTGAATATATACAGTCGAGCCTCCCGTAAACGGAAACCCTTGAGGCCAGAAAAAGTATCCGCTTAAGAGAGGTGTCCGCTTATAGGAGGTTAAAAATGTAGTGTTTGTATGTAGCTGAGAACATGACCAGGGGCGCTTTCCATTCAACAAAAAAAACCGGTTCAAGATTTCGGAATTTCTGCTGGTCAAATGGAACGGGTCCCTGAACTTGTGAATCACGTGAGGAGGCTTACACTCAACCCAGGTCACGCGTGAACGATATTTTTGAAATTTGAACGGAGTTTAGAAATTTACATGTCAGTTTAATTTGAAGATTTCAGAGTTCCCGTATAAATTTCCCTAGCTTATTGACGGTATAAAGCTATGAATTTTTCTTTACATTGCAAAATTTTTTATTTTTTATTTATTTTAAATACTGTTTACGCGTGACCTGGATTGAATGTAAACCTACCGTTGCTGGTCGTAGGTAAGTGACATTCGTGGTTTAAGAAAACGTCGAAAATCTCAGACAAAAAACCACAAGCAGAACATTGATACACTTCCGTAGCCATTTTGTTTGCGGCTCTTTCGGCTTACGTGACGTTCGCGCTCGGCCGGCCAGGGAGACTAAATCCGACATGGAACACAGAAAATTCGGTAATTCCGGAAATTTCGGAAAGAAGGGTAAGCTCAAAAGGTAGTCCTAAATTTTCGGAAATTCTTTCCGGAACTTTTCCCGTTCCATTGGATTTCTGACCGGAAATCTCGGAAATTTTGACTGAATGGAAAGCGCCCCAAGTGTCCGCTTTAATTTAATTCGAGGTGTCCTCTTACGGGAGGTATCCGTTAGCAGAGGTTCGACTGTAGCATGAGACTAGCCAATAATATGTTACAGATTTAACTAAATATAAATCTTACAACATCACACCGACTGACTAGCCTCCCACGTAGTCGTTTTTAGGGGACTCGTATTACCTCCTCCCCAAGGAGGTAATACGAGGCTAACCGGCTGATAAAAACTAATAAAATATTAATAAAAAAATATACATATGTACTGATCAGGAGAAGATCATGTGATCACTTCAGGATAAGTAAATCACATGACGTTCTCTTGACTGAGCTCGTTCGTTCATGGAGGTCATGTTGGTTTCTTCGTGTGGATTGCATTTGCAAATGTTTCTTTTGCTGTCCGTTTTGGCGTCGATAGCGTCTGTGCCTGCAGCCCAATTTGGCGATAAACGAAAGAATGTTTTAATTTTGATTGGCGATGATTTGGGATTTGAATCTCAGGTTTACAATAACACAGTGTGCAAAACGCCAAACATCAACTCACTGGCTAAGCGAAGTGTGACATTCAGCAATGCTTTCACTTCTGTGAGTAGCTGCTCACCAAGTCGATCGGCCATCTTAACAGGTGGGACACTTTTTCTGGCTATCTTTAAAACAGAGAACGGGAACGGGAATGGGGACGGGGAATCTTTCACGGGGAATCTTTGACTGGGGAATCTTTAATGAAACGGGGAATCTTTAAATGGGGAATATTTAAAAACGGGAATCTTTAAAACGGGGAATTTTTTAAAGCGGGAATATGGCAAAATGCAGACACGGTTTTTTAGCAACTTTGTGTCCGGAAATTGAGCGTGAACAAATTAAATTAGCGAAAAACAAAATTCGCTTTGACTTGTAGCTCTCAAAAGGTGATTTGGACGCTCGTATTCAGAGGTAATTAAAAATTCGATAATTCATTTAACAGTATTTCAAAATTCTTGGTATAGTTCTATAGCCAGCTCTATAAGCTTTAATTTGATCAGTAGAGGAACAGCCATGCTCCCGTGCTTGCTCCCGTGCTGAATCGACCCAAACACGAAGTGAACTCGATCGAGCAACAGTGAGACTTGCTTTCAATTCAAGCTCAGAGAGTTCTGCTTCTTTCACTCTTCCTTGAACAACGGCGTTGGCAGGTTTATTCGTGATGAGCTTTACGGTGGTATTTTTGTATACCGGTAGGTTTTGTCCCGGTTGTTTGTACCGTTGTATCAGATACACACAGATACAGATGCGTTTGACACCTACAGATCAACATGTTTCCATATGCCAATAAGGTCACTTCAGTCTAAATATCTACGGCTTTATAGTCGCAAAATTTTCTTCCAATTTTTCAAAAAAACCTTCTTTATAGAATACCAGAAACGTATACCGTCTTTGAAGATCTTTTCCTGACAAGTTAAAAGCGTCTTATCAAAATTGTTTTGTATTTATATTAGTATCACGCAATTAGCGAGGTTGTGTGACTCGGGTTTGCGTAAATGACAAACCGTATTCAAACAAGGAGCTTTAATGGTTAAAAGGAAAGTACGCTCTACTATTCAAGACCGGCTCTTTTCAGCCTTGTCCCTTAATACTCGAAATTAAGATTTTTCAGTTCAAATTACTTTTTGTCTGCATTTGTTCTGTCGCGATACACTTGGCTAACTGTAGCCCCTGTATGTGGAGTTTTTTTTTTCTTGGGTACCGGGTAGCCTCCCCCGCAGACGTTCTTAGGGGTTCTTAGGGGTTCGTGGGGCAGGAACGCGTGACGAACCACTAAGAACGTCTGCGTGGGAGACTAGTATAAACCGGGTAGCTTTGAAGAGGGTGGCTGTAGATCATGATTTTAGTAAGAATAAAGAAAAGCCGCATAAAATTGTAAAACATAAGAACGAAATGTTAAATTCCGACTGCGAGGAACATTAAGGTGTCCATCATAGCTGAATTTTATTTTATAAAACGTAGAAGTGTCGAACGCGCTCCTATTATCTTTGATTACTGCTACTACAAGTAATGCCTCATTTTTCTCAGGGAGTTTAACCAAGCGCACGCTTCTCCTGGTGGGAAACAAGTTTCGCGCGTGTCTAGCTCTGATTAGCTAGCCCTAAGAAAAAATAAGCTACACACAGTCTTTTGTTAACGCCGAAACAGAAAGAAAATATTTCTGGCGAGATTCGGGTTGGAAAATCGAGAACTTCAACACCCTCACCCGATATCCAGGGTCAGGTGGTCGGGGCAGGGCATAGTTAGTAGGTGTCCCCCCTCTACTAACTATGGACAGGGCGGTGCTTACACGCGTGAACCTTTGATGTCTTCGCCCCATCAGTCTCGACTATCTGCTCCTGGGTCTCTGAAGATGGAACTTCAATTACGTAGCATTACATTTTGAAGTTCTTTTTACATTTTACGATGATTACCGGCCACGTTCTGTAGATGTGGACATAACGTATCCCAGCTGAAATTGTTTTAACATTTTCTGTTGTAGGCCTTCCACAGCATCAAAATGGTATGTTTGGTCTTCATCATGCGTTTCATCACTTTAACTCGTTTGACGAAGTCAGGAGCCTGCCTCTAATACTGCAAAAGGAAAACGTGCGCACTGGAATCATTGGCAAGAAACATGTAGGGCCTGATACGGTAAGATTTTACGCTTAACGCCAGTTGCCAAGCTCTCGCAAATCTTGACAAACTGGATTGCTGTAGGTGCAAGAAAAATTTAACCTTAGTTCTGGAATCATATGGGCGAATGATGAGCTTACGGCTGAGCCTACGCAACAGGATGGCAGAGGAAAGAGGCCGGCAAAATGTCTAATTGCAAGTGTGACCAACGTCTTAGCTAATTATTTCTGTATTTTCACGCAACTTCTATTTAAATCGCCGAGCGCTGGTCGCGTACGACATGTACGCTTGACAACAAGAGAAAGTACCAGACCTGTACCTGGATGGTATTGTCCCCAGCACGGATTGATGTGGTCGTCCGTTGATTTCCATCTACAGTTTGCTGCAGGCAGTTCTACACTACAGCTCCTGAAATCCCAACCCTTTCATATACCTTCAGCCTGATAAAGGCACTCCTTTCAGGGAAGCCTACCTCTGCAGCTTACAGCGATAATGAGTAACCTGTACAATACAATCAAAGGGAAGCCAAAATTAAGCTAATGTTTTGTTTCCGAACATGAAAAAAACAGTATACACGTAAAAAATTAGTTTCAAACTTTGTAGCGGAGGACCTGTTGAATTTACCATTTAGCAGGGCTACAATTGTTTTTCTTATTCCCCTTTCTCTAGGTTTACCCATTTGAATTTTCCCACACTGAAGAAAACGGGCCTCTTTTGCAATGTGGGCGCAATATAACCTACATGAAAGAATTGGCTCGTGAGTTTTTTGAAGGATCAAAGAACGACACACGGCCTTTCTTTTTGTATATTGGTTTCTTTGATCCCCATCGCTGCGATCCTCAAGGGAAACAAGGTAAGTTTAAAACTGTGACAACTGTTCTAGAATTTACAGTTCAGTAAATTTAGTCACGATTTCTCTCTCCGCTAGAGTTTACAAAGGTCCACAAATGAAAAAGATTCTGAATAGTTTTCATCCAGCATATTGTCAAGTCCTTGGTCTGCCGTCCTTTCTGCAAACGCTCAAAAGATTGCTAATCCACAGACTCGAACTATAAACCACTGTAACAATATAACAAGAGAAAAGTGCAAGAGGAAAGAACAGCTGATAAACAGCTTTAACATGACTGTACGTGGAACCTGCAGGATTTGGAAATGGGGCTTTTTCTAATTCGAAACAGACAGCAAACTGGCTCAAAACTTCTCCGCCATACGTCTACATTGTGCGAAGAAAATCTACCGGTAAATTTCGTCAAACTTCATCAGAGAAATATTTCCCCTTAAATTCAATTTTATTAACATATTTTAATAACAGTTCAAAGTATAATTAACAACAAAAGTACATTATGAGTAGGAGACACGATTCCTTTGGGCGCGCACAGAAATGGCACTCCTTTAATTTTAGTTCTATTTCCAGCTATCGTAAAACTTCAGTCCAAGACTTTCGCCCAAATGATCTTCGTTTCCACTTGTGTTGGCTTTCCGCAAACCTCCTCCATTTTGGTGTTATATTAAGTCTAAATAGAACAACAATGATTGACTGATTGCCGGATTGATTGAACGAAGGAGCGAATGACTTTAATTTAGATACAGTAGTTCCATTAGCTGGTAACAACTTCTTTAAATGAAAGCCGTATATAGATATAAGCGATACAATATTTACAGCTCAAATACATATAAAATTAAATACTTTGCATGGATAAATAGAAATGGTCTAACGGCGTTTGATAGGTTCTTTCTAAAAAAGCTTTTGCTTCTGAAGTCTTTAAATTCATAGGGAGAGAATTCCAAAGTTTTACTCCGAGCAGAAAAACGAACCTTTGTAGCATTCAGTCTTCGTAGCACGAGATTTTTCTACATTAAAAATATTTTCTCTAAGGCGAGATTTATAGGAGTTTGTGGCACTACTGTTTGGGAACGGCGAGATATTTTGGCACATTTTTGTGAACAGTATCAAACATTAGAAGGCAACGCCATTTATTCCTTCTCGGGGCAAAATTATCCCAGTTGTCAATGTAACCTCACTTACGGTTATTTGCAAACGACCTCAGAATTGTATTACACTCTTTAAGGTTCGGGTCGTCAGGCCTTTGGATAATGCTCGAGATATAGACACCAGGGTAACCGTAGAGTTCTGCCCGAACTCAAGAAGCAACATTAATCAGGTGGGGCAACATAAGAGTGCAGCCAAACAAACAAAACGCTAGCCTCACAAACAGTTACAAATTTCTAACAGAACCTCGGAATTGAATCCGTTCATAAAGAGAAAGGAAATTCACTACCCTCTTTTCTCGTTTTCCATGAGACCTGAAATTTGTTGGTTGCCGTTTTGGAGCAGTTTATGGAGAAACACACCTGCACACCCATTATTAAGCCTTTTTTCTCCGACTTTCTCATTGCTATCTCAAGCTCATAACGGCACCTAAAGGCTAATAAAGATAAAAGATGAGCCTTTTCTGGCTTGCGGGTAAAACAACATCTGCTCTCGCAGACTCCGGCTGAAAAAAGATCGTTACTCGTCTAAAACGACGCCCTAAAGACAGTTTTCGGCAGTTAAATGGATGTTTATTATCTTTTTCTTTTATTTTAGGGGTGTTCTGCGACAAATTTGGAAATGGTGAACCAGGCATGGGTGTTATACCTGACTGGAATCCAATTTACTACTATCCTGAGCAGGTCACCGTTCCTTTCTTCATCCCAGACACCTTAGCAGCTCGGAAAGAAATAGCGAAACAGTACACTAGTATTAGTCGTATGGACCAAGGGATAGGATTGATTTTAGAGGAGCTTCGGCAGGCAGGCTTTGAAGACAACACACTAGTCATATTCAGCTCCGATAATGGTATCCCATTTCCTGGCGCTAAGACCAACCTTTATAATCCAGGTATCTTTGATATTTTTCTTCTTTCCCTCCCTTCTTCTTTCTCTTAAAGTCTCTTCCTCCCTCTCCCCCAACCCACCCACTCACTCATTCGCTCGCTCACTAACTGATAAATTTATTAATATATAAATCAACAGGTATGGCAGAACCCTATCTTGTATCATCTCCTGACGCTCCTGAACGCTGGGGTCAATTAAGCGATGCATTTGTAAGTCTTTTGGATATAGTACCTACTACACTGGACTGGCTTGGAGTTGATTTCCCCACCTACAAGATTTTTTCGCATAATAAGGTTCAGTTGACAGGGAGGTCCCTACTTCCGGTGTTAAAACAAGAACCAACGTCTGGATGGGAAACGGTCTTTGCCAGCCACGACTTACATGAAATCACAATGTATTATCCAATGCGGGTCATTCAAAAGAAAAATCTGAAACTTATCCATAACTTGTGGTACAAGATGCCATATCCCATCGCTCTGGATATTTTTACGTCACTCACTTACAAGGATCTGCTTGAACGCACCCGAGATAAAACACCCACAGGGTGGATTCGGAAGCTGAAGCAGTACTATTACCGGCAGCAGTGGGAACTGTATAACTTGGACTCTGACCCTAAAGAACTGACAAACCTGATAGACAAACCTGAGTATCAGGATGTGCAGAAAGAGCTGCGCCAGGAATTGTTGGCGTGGCAGAAGAAAACTAATGATCCTTGGATTTGCTCACCAGGAGGAGTCCTCGTGGGAGGTTTTTGTCAATCAATGGACAATGATGCCTGATGTCCAAAACTACTGAAAATGTACCTTTTGCAGTCGTTCAGCATAATACAATGCGAGTGGGTATTTTTTTGCAAGGAATGCATGAATAATATGTCAGATTAGTTGTTAATAAAGATCTGGTTACCCTGCTGCATTTCTTAGGCTATTGAGTACATCTCTTGTACTGATAGGTTTTTATGTCGCTTAGAATTGATAAACCATTCCATGTGGAGGATTGTGAGGAGGATTAATATCTTTATGTTTAATTCAACAGTAATATTTAAGAATAAACTAGATGCTGGTCACTCTTAGGGGGTAAAGGGCTAAATACGCAAATAGTTGCAGGGCCCGCCCAGCAGGTTTTTGAGTGGTCAGGGGTCAGGGGTGGGGGGGGGGGAAACCCGGGGCATGCTTCCCCGGATAATTTTGATTTTAACTCCTCTCAAATGCCGAGAAGTGCATTTTAAATTAATCAATGAATTCCTTAATTGCTATACTTTTACCTTATACAAACTGATATAACTGACATCTCAGACCAGGAATCCAAACGACTTAACTTCCACTGCATTCAACACAACGATGTATAAATGGTGCATCAATCATAATGAAAACAAAGCAAAAAAAAAAAAAATGAGGAAGTGGCTGATTTATACTGTGTATAAGATTCCTTAAAAATACCAAAATTTCTCTTTCTGTTATCGTTACGGTCGGAAAATTCGTTACCAATATTTACAAGAGAGAGTCTCTGTTCTTTCTTTATGACCGTTTAATATTGTCAGGCTGCTAAATCTTTTGTGTCATTGTGGAGAGAAGCCATGTTTTCAATCTTCGGGCAGTGGAAAACGATCTTTCACCACGCAGATGCACTTGTTGCCGGATTTACCAATAAAAGTTTGCATACTGAAATAACTTCGTTTATCTTTTTCTTTCTGGGGTAGGCAACTCTTTGATTTTAACTGTGATGTCGTCAAAACATAAAACGTCACCTTCCTGCAGTAGCACTTTCAAAATTTCCAGCTGGGCAGTTAACATTCCAACATCGACATCATCGGCGTAAGATATTCCCATGAACTGTAGCTCTCTGGAGTTATCCTGCGAGTTGAGGGCCTTAACTAAAAGGGGATTCATCTTTGCATATGCAGCAAAGCTCGGTTGATCAAAACGCTCCTCAATGA
The DNA here is from genome assembly GCF_977016875.1 of Pavona decussata. NCBI lineage: Eukaryota > Metazoa > Cnidaria > Anthozoa > Scleractinia > Agariciidae > Pavona > Pavona decussata. The sequence goes on from NW_028145795.1 coordinate 419,069, forward strand.
GGGTATACTAGGGGGATGGAAATCACGTTTCATAGAAACTAAATCGGGCTTTTCGCGTTTCTCGGACTAAAAAAACACATTTTCACGAGTAACGGACAAACATTTGACCGGACTTGAGAACAACATAATAACTGAGGCCTTCGACTTACCTCTTATGTTTAAACTAGTAATAGTTTTCACTAGAGCTGCCCCCGCTTTTGAAGATCTGTTTTACACCTGTATATGGTTTTTACTGGATATAAATACTGTGCATACGAACGTTGAAAAAGAAACGTTTAAATATTTAACATCCATGTAACTGGTTAGCATATTTCTCTGTAAATTTGACATTGAAATCTTTTACAGTCATACAGTATTGTTTAGTGAAACAGCAACGTATTGTTTGTATAATTATGTGAACTCGTGGTTTGAAAGGCTGCTAAAGATGCAGAAGATGGCGAAACGTGACTTCCTGGTTACAAGACCTTGACACTCTGCTAGAAGATGGCAAAACGCGAACTCGTGGTTGAAATGCTGCTAAATGATAGCGAAATGCGAACTCGTGGTTGCAAGGCCTTGAAACACTGCTAGAAAGAACTCGAAATGCTGTTAGAGGACGACGAAGCGCAAACTCTTGCTCGCAAGACCGTCAAATGCTGCTCGAAGACCTAGTAGTTGCAGAATGACAGCTACCCGACAGCACCTTGCGCGCTTGCTGAAATATTACCCGAGACCACCGTGCGCGCCTAGTTTGATCAAATCGAGATTTTTTTCGCATACTAACAAATTTACTTACAGTACTCACTTTCTTACAATTTGAAATTCCTTATATGTATACACGCGGGGAATTCTAGGGTGCCTCCTCGGGTGTCGGCCTATGGGCCAAAACCCTGCGGGGGCAATAAAGGAGGGGGAGGGGGAGTATAACTGGGGTATGCAAATCCGCCGGTCCATTATAATTTAATACCCAAATCCGTTTATCCGCCAAAAATTTGCTTAAATCCGAATCCTAAAATTAACAGTTACTTTGTACTGGTTGTGTTGGAGCAAACGTTTCTTACTGCTCGTCCACTGATCGAATGCAGATAGTTACAACTGTAGCTAATTGTTCCTTGTTACTGATATCTGTGTATTCGTCATATGTGATAGAGAAGAATCGAAGCCACTACGAATTTCTGACACAAAATCACGGATGACATAATTTGCCATAATGGAAATAATTTCATTTTGAATCTCGTGTGAGGCGTATTTATCTTCTTTCCTTTCTAATCGTTTTAAAACGCAGCAGAGGCCGGTATTTTCCTCTTAGTTCTAGCAACTGAATAAAGTTGGATTCATCATCAGTGTCACCCTGCATGGCCAGTCCTTGCCAGGCAAAATATTGCAAACATTCTATAACTTTGATGAAGCACACTGCGCGAAAAATGGATTTAATCAACTTTGCAACTGGAGAAAGGGCTCTAAATGTGACACAAATTTGCCTTTGATACAAATGTTACGCAAATAAACAAATTTGCTTCTGCTCACTTTGTGTGCAAATGTGGCTTAAATCTGATATTTGCTTGGAATTTGCGTCAGTTTCGCAACATAGGTAAATATACGAATGCCATACATGTTTGCTTCAGGTTTGCTTACTATACCAAAGTTGAATGTTTTACAGCATAGCAAATGCCGGGAAACACTGCACAAGTCCCATGTTTGTTGTTCGATTGAACATATTAACCACGATGCAAAACTGAACATTTCCGTTTAGTCTATTCACATTTGCTCCAGGAGTAAATATGCTAATCTCCTTTTTTGCACTGCTAGTCAAATAAGTGACTATGCCTGCATAACACTCACGTTTGCTGTAGGAGCAAACCTATTAATTTGCACTTGTTTTGCTTTTTAAATCAGTAAGTTTGCATCATATCCGTGTTTGCTGTTGTAGCAAAGTTGTTTATTTACACGTGCTGTATTAACATTCAGATAATCTTGCCAGTACGACATCGCTTTGGACAAGGGTCAAAAGGCGTATTGTTGGTGCCGAAGGCAGTCTAGTTTTACCAGCCCATGTTTTTGGGTGTTGCAGTGATTTTAAAGACGTACTTCATGTATACAAAAAGCTAGTGTCAGCTGATTCCCAACCATTGTTATTTTGTTTGTGCCATTAATATTTTTAAAATTGACTTAATAAGTTTTATAATTTGTTCACAAAGTGGAATTAAATTATCGCTTCAAGCAATGAAGTGATGTGATGGTGTATACTTATCCACGGCTAATGGGACACTTATGGGGTAAGAATTGCAAAAATATGATGCATGGCACTCAACTGACAATATTTCCCATTTCTGCTTTAATGATTTAATGAATAGGTGTATGCTTGTTTTTTATGTCTGCCATTTTGGTGTACCCAAAAAAAGAACATTTGGTTACACAAAAATTGAAGAGGAGAAAAAAAATTGTTGTTTCTGTTACACCAACATGGCTGCCTTGACATCACCCTCAATCCATGAGTTGTAATTTTGGACGTTTAATTTGCCTCATTATTGGTTTTTTATGTCATCCTTTGTCTCAAAGATGAAATTTGTGAGCTATAAATTTGAAGAACCAGTATCAATCTCTAGAAAGTAGAATGTTTCTGCCTGATCACTATCAAAATCTCAAGAGAATACACCTTGGGTGATCATATGCTAAATTCTCATCACCTCAGGAGTTGAATAAGTATTTACATTACACTGTAAGTATAATGTAAATGTTTACTGTAATGTAAATACTGTAAGGGCATAAAGGGTTAAGGTAAGTGTTAATTTTTCTGCGTGTTTAATTTCTAGGAAATGTCCTGCAGTGTTCCCTTGACATCCCCGGATTGCATAATTGAGAAATGGTCATGGAAGTGAATGACAAATTTAATTGATACTTTAAAAGTTATATGCGTTGTTTTAATGTCGTTACTGTTATAGTACAGAACTGCAAGCTAGATGTTAATGGTAACTTACTCGTTGGAAATGTAAAGAAACGTTGAATGTATCCATAGTTTTCGTTGTCGTTTTGCAAGGATGAAAAGACGAGAGAATCTGGGAAATAGTCATTTCGCACATAGCGTTGTGACGTGCTATGGCGGGAAGGTAAGCTTATGTTAATGAGAGTTCGCAGTCGTGTGATGTTACATTCATGTGGCGAAGTTATTCTCGACATTTGAGCCGTCTGGTGGTTAAGGGACATCAAAAAGTCCCGATACCCGCAAGTCACTAGCACCTTTCAAGAAACTGAGACGTGTCTTCCATCCTTCCATCGTTGAAAGCGCTTTTGGGCGCTATTGTTTTCGCGATGGCTGGTGGATCGATCCAGACGGAAAGTTCATCAGCAACTCTTCAATATTCCCGCCCATTGTAATTTTTAGTTTAACCGGTATTACCGTGAGTTGTGGCCCATTTGCCAAGCTATCCCGTTATCAAATTTGGGAAATGAAGAATTGCTTTTAGACTTAAAATATTTTTCTTTCACCACGGGACAGTGTGTTCCGCGTCAAAACAAGCCGTCATTACCCACAATGCAAAGAGAGCCTTCATTCTGTACCACAGTCTACCAGGATGGCGTGCGAAATCCATCTAATGCACTCCATCTTGCTAAGAAATGGGTAAATTTCCTTTTGGTCAACCTCAATTTCAATGAACTTTGGCTTTTCTGTTTTTCAAAGGTAAATAGCTAAGACTGCAACCTTTCCAAACGCTTGGTCGAACACAAATCTTGCAACAAACACTCGACAAATGAAAGAGTAAATTGGAGAGAGAGACTCTCAGGTGAGGCTAGGTTACCTGCAGAATTTAATACACTGCCAAAAGAGCGCCGGATACCGAAACGTTGCTCAAACTTGAAAATTTTAAAAAAGTGAAAGTCGTAACAAGGTTACCTTAGGTGAAACTGCGGAAAGAACGATACGATGCAATCCAACACAAGTCTGAAAGGCGTGTTTACTCTGCAAACCGTACGCAATCTCTAATGCATGCTGATTCCATTTTCAATGCTTTTACTTGACTCTGACAAAGGCAAAGTCAAATAGTCACCCCTATATGGACGGGGAAGCAAAGTGACGATTTTGGTAGGTCGCCATTTTCAATCACAAATGCTGCCGTTCGAAAGAGCGTCCAAAAAAACTTGGTTGGGACACAATTTTGTTAGAAATTGGCGACCTAACCAAAAGTGCACTTTTTTGGTAAGACTACCCTACCGCCCTGAGAGGACGTTCTATGACTCTGGTCCCACGGGAGGCACAAAACCTATCCCAAAGTAGGTTTTCTTGCATGCTGATTCCATTTTCAATGTTTTTACTTGACTCTGACGAAGGCAAAGTCAAATAGTCACCCCTATGTGGACGGGGAAGCAAAGTGACGATTTTGGTAGGTCGCCATTTTCAATCACAAATGCTGCCGTTCGAAAGAGCGTCCAAAAAAACTTCATTGAGACACAATTTTGTTACAAATTGGCGAGCTAGCCAAAAGTGCACTTTTTTGCCAAGCCTACCTTACCCCCCTTAGTGGACGTTCTATGACTGTATTCTCAGGGGAGACACAAAACCTATCCCAAAGTATGTTTTCTTGCATTCTTATACCTTTTTTATTGTTTTTACTTGACTCTGACAAAGAAAAAATCAAATAATCGCCCCTGTATGGACGGGTAAGCAAAGTGACGATTTTGGTAGGTCAGCATTTTCAATCACGAATATTGCCGTTAGAAATGCCTTTAAAAAAAACTTGATTGGAACAAATTTTTGTTAAAAATTGGCGAGCCAACTAAAAATACACTTTTTTGGCAAGCCTACCCTACCCCCCCTGAGAGGACGTTTTATGACTCTGGTCCCACGGGAGGCCCAAAACCTATGATAATCCTATAGTAGGTTTTCTTGCATGCTGATTCCATTTTCAATGTTTTTACATGAATCCGGACGAAGGCAAAGTCCAATAGTCAGCCCGATATGGACGGGGAAGCAAAGTGACAATTTTGGTAGGTCGCCATTTTCAATCACGAATGCTGCCGTTCGAAAGAGCGTCCGAAAAGACTTGGTTGGTACACAATTTTTTTAGAAATTGGCGACCTAACCAAAAGTGCACTCTTTCGGTGGGACTACCCTACCCCCGAGAGGACCTTCTATGACTCTGGTCCCACGGGAGGCACAAAACCTATCGAGGTAAATTATCTTGCATGCTAACCAAAATTAAAAACCCCTAGCTTCGAAACGTGAGAAAACCAACCCCCAAACTTAAGAATTTTCAATTCCAAACGTAAGAAAACAAATCCCCAAACTTAAAAATTACTAACTTCCCAACATAAGAAAACTAACCCCCAAACGTAGGATTTACTAACCCCCAGACGTAAGAAAACTAACCCCCAACCTTAAGAATCCCTTACCCCCAAACGTAATAATTACTAACCCTTAAACGTAAGAAAACTAACCCCCAAACGTAAAAATCCTTAACCCCCAAACGTAAGAAAACTAACCCCCAAATGTAAGAAAACTAACCCCCAAACGTAAGAAAACTAACCTCCAAACGTGAGATTTACTAACCCTTAAACGTAAGAAAACTAACCCCCAAACTTAAGAATCCCTTACCCCCAAACGTAAGAATCCTTAGTCACCAAACGTAAGAAAACTAACCCTTAACGTAAGAATTACTAACCCCCAAACGTAAGAAAACTAACCCCCAAACGTAAGAATTACTAACCCCCGAACGTAAGAAAGCTAACTTTTTAAACGTAAAAACCCTTAACCCCAAAAAGTGAGAACAAACGTAAGAAAACTAACTCTTAAACGTAAGAATCCTTAACCCCCAAATGTAAAAAAACTAGCCCCCAAACGTATGAAAACTAACCTCAAAACGCAAGAATCCTTAAACTCCAAAAGTAAGAAAACTAACCCCCAAACGTAAGAATTATTAAAACCCACAGGTAAAAAAAGCAACCCCCAAACGTAAGAATTATTAAAACCCACAGGTAAAAAAAGCAACCCCCAAACGTAAGAATCTTCAACCTCCAAATGTAAGAAAATTAACCCCCAAACGTAAGATTTACTAACCTTAAAACGTAACAAAACTAACCCCCAAACGTAAGAATCCTTAACCCCAAAACGTAAGAAAACTAACCCCTAAACATACCAATCTTTAACCCCCAAACGTAATAAAACAAACCCCCAAACGTGAGAAAACTAACCCCAAACCGTAAGAATAGTTAGCCCCAAAACGTTATAAAACAAACTCTTAAACGTAAGAATTACTAGCCCCCAAACGTAAAAAAACTAACCCCCAAACGTAAGAAAACTGACTCCCAAACGTAAGAATTACTAACCCCCCAAACGAAAAAAAACTAACCCCCAAACGGAAGAATCCTTAACCCCCAAACGTAAGAAAACTAACCCCCAAACGTAAGAATTACTATCCTCCAAACCAAAAAAAACTAACCCCCAAACGGAAGAATCCTTAACCCCGAAACGTAAGAATCACTATCCTCCAGAAAGGAGCGGTTATAAAAGTAGCTGGACTACTCAATTTGAGGACATATGGAGTTTAATACAAACTTGTTTCGTAGATCAACGCGAGGTTGATCCACTCCTCAGTTAATCTCCATACACACTGAAGTATCTTTAAAGGCTACATCAGCAATATGAACGCGTGACATTTGACCGTTAAAACGAAAATGTTTACAGATTTCAAAGATGCGCGAGCGCGCGCGTTTGTTTAACTATTGTATCTAAGAATTTATTTTCTTCGGTGCCTGCAGGTAGACAAGAGTTCATTACGCTTGCTTAAGGTTGCCATTTCGGGCTTACATATTATAAAGAATTTCTCTGCGATGCAGAGATTACATCGCTTCGAAATGTTAGTGTAGGCTCTGGCCTTTTCAATAATTTTCCATGTGATGGTAAACTCTTTCTTCTTTTCTTTTAACTGCCACAGGTATTTACTTAGCTCGGTGTCGTTCTTTCTTTTCTCGTTTGTAAAAGACTGCTGGTGGTTTCTCCATCGGGTTTTAAATTCTGTGGCAGTTAGTCCTACGTACGTCTCGATGTTGTCACTGGTGGCAACCTTTGCTTGATACACGATTTCTTTTACCAAGCATTCGCCTTTTAATGGGCAGGTAGCTTTGTTCCTACAGTTGCACGATTTGGGGACTTGGGTTTGTTGAGGCTGGTCGGCTTTCTTCAAGATATTCTTGTTGTGTCCGTCTATTATTTGTTTTAAGTTTGGCATGCAGCTGTAGCTTAATTTGATGGTGTTTCTATTAAATATCTTCCTTAATTTGTGATTGGCTGGAAAGCACCTGTCGATCAGGCTAATAAACGCCCTTCCTATGTTGGTTGTCACATTCTTGTTGTACGGTGGGTTAAACCATATGATATTTCGACGTCTACTCCTTCGATCTGGTGTTCTTTGCGATGCCTGTTGGTACTTAAGGTTGTAGGAATAACCGCTCTTTAGTAATGCTTCCTGATATGGGGGTGCTGCTTCTTTGAATACACCTTCATCATACGAGATTTCGGACAGCCTTCTATTTATTTATTCCGGGATATTTCTGATTATATTCGGCGGGTGGTTAGACTTGCTGTGTACATAGAGTGGGGTGTTTGCTGGTTTTGAATATGGCTTAAACTTTTCAGCGTTCAAATCGAGGGTCACGTCGAGGAAGTTGACGATTTTCTTGTTCGCTTCAATAGTAATTCTTAGTTCGTTTTTGGCGAATATTTTGCATATTTCTTTCTTCACATATATATATATGCAAGCGCAGGAAATTTAGTCGTTAGTTTTTCACAGTCATTTCAGTTTGAAGCTGTAATTTTCGGTTCAAGTTGTGAACGTGTTTCCCGCTTGCCAGTACAAACATTCGGTAAGACTTATTTCTGCTTGTACTTTTTTATTCGTTCCCGGTTTACGTTATTTCTATTATATGTTCATAAGTTTTCTCGTTTTCTTTTTCCCTTGCGAAGCTCTTGCGTTCTGTTAAAAAGTGTTAAAGGGCTGTTCGGAATAAACAACTGGTAATCACGAGGGTTCGTCGTTTAGCGTTCTTGTCTGTTATCCCTCACACTTAAGAATTACTAACCCACAAACATAAGAAAACTAACCTCTAAACTTAAGAACTACTAACCCCCAAACGTAAGAAAAAAAAACCCCAAACGTAAGAATCCTTAACTTTTAAACTTTAGAAAACTAACCCCCAAACGTAAGAAAACTAACCCACAAACGAAAGAATTACTAACCCCCAAACGTGAAAAAACTAACCCCAAAACGTAAAAATTACTAACCACCACACGTAAGAAAACTAAACCCCAAACGAAAGAATCCTTAACCCCAAAACGTAAGAAAACTAACCCGCAAACGTAAGAATAACTAACCCCCAAACAAAAGAATGACTAACCCCAAAACCAAAGAAAACAAAGCCCCGAACGAGAAAATCAGTAACCCCCAAACGTAGGAAAACAAAAGCACAAACGTAAGAATTATTAACCCACAAATGTAAGAAAATTAACCCCCAAACAAAGAATTACTAACCCCCAAACGTAAGAAAACTAACCCTCAAACTTAAGAAAACTATTTTCAAACGTAATAATCCTTAACCCATAAACGTGAGAAAACTATCCCCCAAACGTAAGAAATACTAACCACCAAACGTAAAAAAAAAAACCTCTAAACGTAATAATTACTAAAACCCATACGTAAGAAAACTAACCCCCAAACTTAAGAATTACTAACACACAAACGTAAGAAAACTAACCCCAAAACTTGAGAATTACCAACCCCCAAACGTAAGAAAACTAACCCCCAAACGTAAAAAAACTAACCTCCAATTGTAAGAATCCTTAACCCCCAAACGTAAGAAAATTAACCCTGAAACGTAAGAATTACTAACCCCCAAAACGTAAGAAAACTACCCCCAAACGTAAGAATCCTTAACCCCTAAACATAAGAAAACTAACCCCCAAACCCATGAATTACTAAACCCCGAACGTAAGAATTCTTAACCCCTTAATGTAAGAAAACTCATCCCCAAACTTAAGAATTACTAACCCCCGAACGTAAGAAAACAAACCCCCTCACGTAAGAATCCTTAACCCCGAAACAAAAGAAAATTAACCCCTAAACGTAAGAATTAGTAACCCCCAAATGTAAGAGTTACTAACACCCCAATGTAAGAAAATTTAACCCCCAAACGTAAGAATCCGTAACCCCCAAACGAAAAAAACCTAACCCCCAAACGGAAGAATCCTTAACCCCTAAACGTAAGAAAACTAACTCCCAAACGTAAGCATTACTAACCTCCAAACAAAAAAAAACTAACCCCAAAACGGAAGAATCCTTAACTCCCAAACGTAAGAAAACATATCCAAAAATCTAAGAATTACTAACCAGAAAACATAAGCAAACCTAACCTCCAAACGTATAAAAACTAAACCCCAAACGTAAGAAAACTAACCGTTAAACGTACGAATCCTTAACCCCCAAACGTAAGAGAATTTACCTCCCAACGTAAGAATTACTAACCCTCAGACGTAAGAAAACCATCCCCCAAACGTAATCATTACTAACCCCCAAACGTAAGAATCCTTAACCCCAAAAGGTAAGAAAACTAACCCCAAAATGTAAGAATTACTAACCCCCAAACTAAGAAAACTAACCTCCAAACGCAAGAAAACAAACCCCCAAACGTAAGAATTACTAACCCCCAAACGTAACAAAACTAACCCACAAACGTAAGACTCCTTAACCCCTGAAAAAAAGGAAATTTAAACCCCAAACTTAACAATTACTAACCCTCAAACTTAAAAAAACTAACCCCCAAACGTAAGAATCCTTAACCCACAAACGTAAGAATTAATAACCCTCAAACGTAAGAAAACTAACCCCCAAACGTAAGAATCCTTAACCCACAAACTTAACAATTAATAACCCTCAAACGTAAGAAAACTAACTTCCAAACATAAAATTCTTATACCCCAAACGTAATAAAAATAACCCCCTAACGTAAAAATCTGTAGCACCAAACATAAGAAAACTCACCCCCAAACGTAAGAATTACTAACCCCCAAATGTAAGAACACTAACTTCCAAACGTAAGAATTACTAACCCCCAAATGTAAGAAAATTAACCTCCAAACGTAAGAATCCTTAACGCCCAAACGTAAGAAAACTAAACCCCAAATGAAAAACTACTAACCCCCAAACGTAAGAAAACTACCCCCTGAACGTAAGAACTACTAACCCCCAAACGTAACATAACTAACCCCCAAACGTAACAATGACTAACCCCCAAACCAAAGAAAACTAAGCCCCAAACGAGAGAAACCGTAACCGCCAAACGTAGGAAAACAAAAGCCCAAACGTAACAATTACTAACCCCCAAACGTAAGACTTACTAACTCCCAAACGTAAGAAAATTAACCCCCAAACAAGGAATTACTAACCCCAAAACGTAAGAAAACTAACCCTCAAACTTAAGAAAATTACTTTCAAACGTAAGAATCCTTAACCCATAAACGTGAGAAAACTATCCCCCACGTAAGAAATACTAACCACCACACGTAAAACAACTAAGCCCTAAACGTAATAATTACTAACACCCATACGTAAGAAAACTAACCCCCAAACTTAAGAATTTCTAACCCACAAACGTAAGAAAACTAACCCCTAAACTTAAGAATTACTAACCCCCAAACGTAAGAAAACTAACCCCCAAACGTAAGAATCCTTAACTTTTAAACTTTAGAAAACTAACCCCCAAACGTAAAAAAACCTAACGTCCAATTGTAAGAATCCTTAACCTCCAAACATAAAAAAAAATTAACCCCAAAACGTAAGAATTACTAACCCCCAAATGTTAGAATCCTTAACCCCTAAACATAAGAAAACTAACCCCCAAACGTAAAAATACTTAACCCTTAAACGTAAGAAAACTCATCCCCAAACTTAAGAATTACTAAACCCCAAACGTAAGGAAACTAACCCCCTCACGTAAGAATCCTTAACCCCGAAACCAAAGAAAATTAACTCCTAAACGTAGGAAATACTAACCCCCAAATGTAAGAGTTACTAACACCCCAAAGTAAGAAAATTTAACCCCCAAACGTAAGAATCCTTAACCAAAAACATAAGAAAACTAACCCCCAAACGTATGAATTACTAACCCTTAAACGTAAGAATCCTTAAATCCCAAACGTAACAAAACTAACCACCCAACGTAAGAAAACTAACCCCCGAACGTAAGAATTACTAACCCCCAAACGTAAGAAAACTAACCCCCAAACGTTAAAAATACTAACCCCCAAACGTATCAAAACTGACCTCCAAACGTAAGAATCCTTAACCCCTAAAAGTAACAAAACACTCCCCCAAACGTAAGAATCCTTAACCCCCAAACCTAAGAAAACTAACCCTTAAACGTAAGAATTACTAACCCCCAAACGTAAGAATCCTTAACCCGCAAACGTAAGAATTACTAATCCCCAAATGTAAGAATTACTAACCCCCAAACGTAAGAAAACTAACCCCCAAAAAAAGGAATCCTTAACCCCTAAATATAAGAAAACTAACCTCCAAACCTTTAAATTAATAACCCCCAAACGTAAGAATTCTTAACCCCCAAACGTAAGAAAACTAATCCCCAAACGTAAGAATTACTAACCCCCAAACGTAAGACCAAATCGTAAAAAGACTAACCCCTTTACGTAAGAATCCTTAACCCCCAAACGTAAGAAATTTAACCTCCAATCGTAAGAACTACTAACCCCCAAATGTAAGAATAACTAACCCCCAAACGTAAGCATACTTAACCCCTAAACATAAGACAACTAACCCCCAAACGTATGAATTACTAACCCCCAACGTAAGGAAACTAGCCCCCAAACGTAAGAATCCTTAATCCCCAAACGTAACAAAACTAACCTCCAAACGTAAGAATTACTAACACCCAAACGCAAAAAAACTATTGCCCAAACGTAAGAATCCTAAACCCCCAAACGTAAAAAAATTTAAACCCCTAACGTAAGAATTGTTAACTCTCAAACTAAGAAAACTAACCCCAAAACGTAAGAATCCTTAACCCCATAACGTAAGAAAACTAACACCCAAACGAAAGAATTACTAACACTCAAACGTAAGAAAAATAACCCCCAAACGTAAAAAACTAACTCCAAACATAATTACAAACCCGCGAGCGTAAGAAAACTAACCCCCAAAAGTAAAAATCGTTAACCCCCAAACGTAAGAAAACCAAGCCCAAAGGTAAGAAATACTAACCCCCAAAAGTAAAAAACAACTAACCCCCAAAGGTAAGAAAACTAACCTTTAAATGTAAGAATTACTAACCCCCAAACGTAAGAAAACTAATCCAAAAACGTAAGAATTACTAACTCCAAACGTAAGAAAACAAACCCCCAAATGTAAGAATCCTTAACGCCCAAACGTAAGAAAACTAACCCGAAAAGTAAGAATTACTAACCCCCAAAAGTAAAAAAAACTAACCCCAAAACGTAACAATCCTTAAACCCTAAGCGTAAGTAAACTAACCCTTAAACATAATTACTAACCCCCAAACGTAAGAAAACTAACCCACAAAAGTAAGAATCCTTAACCCCAACCGTAAGTAAACTAACCCCCAAACAAAGGAAATTACTAACACTTAAACGTAAAAAAACTAACCCCCAAACGTAAGAATCCTTAACCCCGAAACATAAAAACACTAACCCTCAAACGTATGAATTACTAACCCCTAAACGCAAGAAAACAAACCCCTAAAGGTAAGAATCCTTCACGCCTAATGGGTAAGAAAACTAACCCCCTCACGTAAGAATCCTTAACCCCGAAACAAAAGAAAATTAACCCCTAAACGTAAGAATTACTAACCCCCAAATGTAAGAGTTACTAACCCCCAAACATAAGAAAATTTAACCCCCAAACGTAAGAATCCTTAACTCCTAAACATAAGAAAATTAACCCCCAAACGTTAGAAGTACTAACCCTTAAACGTAAGAATCCTTAATTCCCAAACGTAACAAAACTAACCCCCAAACGTAAGAATTCTTAAGCCCCAAATGTAAGAATCCTTAACGCCCAAAAGTAAGAAAACTAACCCGAAAAGTAAGAATTACTAACCCCCAAAAGAAAAAAAAAATTAACCCCAAAACGTAACAATCCTTAAACCCTAAGCGTAAGTAAACTAACCCTTTAACATAATTACTAACCCCCAAACGTAAGAAAACTAACCCACAAAAGTAAGAATCCTTAACCCCCAACCGTAAGTAAACTAACCTCCAATCAAAGGAATTACTAACACTTAAACTAGAAAAATTAACCCCCAAATGTAAGAATCCTTAACCCCCAAACGTAAAAAACTAACCCCAAACATAAGAACTACTAACCCCCAGAAGTAAAAAAACTTAACCCCCAAACGTAAGAATCCTTAACCTCCGAACGTTAAAAAACTAACCCTTAAACGTAAGAAATACTAAACCCCAAACGTTAGAAAACTAATCCCCAAACGTAAGAATTACTAACCCACAAACAAAAAAAACTAGCCCCCAAATGTAAGAATCCTTAACCCCAAAAAGTAACAAAATTAACCCCCAAACGTAAGAATTACTAACCCTCAAATGTAAGAATTAATAACCCCAAAACGTAAGAAAACTAACCTCAAAACGTAAGAATCCTTAACCCCTAAAAAAAAATAAACTAACCCTTCAACGTATAAATTACTAACCCCTAAACGTAAGAAACCTTAATCCCGAAACTTAACAAAACTAATCCCAAAACGTAAGAATTCTTAACCCCTAAACATAAGAATCCTTAACTTCTAAAAATAAAAAAACTAATCCCCAAACGTATGAATTACAAACCCCAAACGTAAGAAAACTAACCCCCAAACGTAAGAATCCCTAACTTTTAAACTTTAAAAAACAAACCCCCAAACGTAAAAAAACTAACCTCCAATTGTAAGAATCCTTAACCTTTAAACGTAAAAAAATTAACCCCGAAACGTAAGAATTACAAACCCCCAAACGTAAGAATCCTTAACCCCTAAACATAAAAAAACTAACCCCCAAACGTATGAATTACTAACCCCCAAACGCAAGAAAACAAACCCCCAAACGTAAGAATCCTTCACGCCTAATGGGTAAGAAAACTAACCCCCTCACGTAAGAATCCTTAACCCCGAAAAAAAAGAAAATTAACCCCTAAACGTAAGAATTACTAACCCCCAAATGTAAGAGTTACTAACCCCCAAACATAAGAAAATTTAACCCCCAAACGTAAGAATCCTTAACTCCTAAACATAAGAAAACTAACCCCCAAACGTTAGAAGTACTAACCCTTAAACGTAAGAATCCTTAATTCCCAAGCGTAACAAAACTAACCCCCAAACGTAAGAATCCTTAACCCCGAAAAGTAAGAAAATTAACCCCCAAACGTAAGAATTACTAACCCTCAAATGTTAGAATTAATAACCTCAAAACGTAAGAAAACTAACCTCCAAACGTAAGAATCCTTAACCCATAAAGTAAAAAAAACTAACCCTTAAACGCATGAATTACTAACCCCTAAACGTAAGAAAACTAACCCGCAAACGTAAGAAAACTAACCCCCTCACGTAAAAATCCTTAACCCCCAAAACGTAAGAATCCTTAACCCCTAAAAATAAGAAAACTAACCCCCAAACGTATGAATTACAAACCCTAAAAACAAAAGAAAACTAAGCCTAAAACGTAAAAATCCTTAACTTTTAAACTTTAAAAAGTAAGCCCCAAACGTAGAAAAACTAACCTCCAATTGTAAGAATCCTTAACCCCCAAACGTAAAAACATTAACCCCGAAACGTGAAAATTAGTAACCCCGAAACGTAAGAATCCTTATCCCCTAAACATAACAAACCTAACCCCCAAACGTATGAATTACTAACCCCTAAACGTAAGAAAACTCATCCCAAAAATTTAAGAATTACTAACCCCCAAACGCAAGAAAAAGAAACCCCCAAAACGTAAGAATTTTTCACGCCCAATGGGTAAGAAAACTAACCCCCAAACGTAAGAATCCTTAACTCCTAAACATAAGAAAACTAAGCCCCAAACGTATGAAGTACTAACCCTTAAACGTAAGAATCCTTAACTCCCAAAAGTAAAAAAACTAACCCCCAAACGTAAGAATTCTTAAGCCCCAAACGTAAGAAAACTAACCCCCAAACGTAAGAATCCTTAACCCCGAAAAGTAAGAAAATTAACCCCCAAACGTAAGAATTACTAACCCTCAAATGTTAGAATTCATAACCCAAAACGTAACAAAGCTAACCTCCAAACGTAAGAATCCTTAACCCCTAAACAAAAGAAAAGTAACCCTTAAACGTATGAATTACTAACCCCTAAACGTAAGAATCCTTAATCCCGAAACTTAACAAAACTAACCCCCAAACGTATGAAAACTAATCCCCAAACGTAATAATTACTAACCCCTAAACGTAAGAAAACTAACCCCCAAACGTAAGAAAACTAACCCCCTCACGTAAAAATCCTTAACCTCCGAAAAGTAAGAATCCTTAACCCCTAAAAATAAGAAAACTAACCCCCAAACGTAAGAAAACTAACCCCTCACGTAAAAATCCTTAACCCCCGAAAAGTAAGAATCCTTAACCCCTAAAAATAAGAAAACTAACCCCCAAACGTAAGAAAACTAACCCCCAAAACGTAAAAATCCTTAACTTTTAAACTTTAAAAAACTAACCCCCAAACGTAAAAAAACAAACCTCCAGTTGTAAGAATCCTTAACCCCCAAACGTAAAAAAATTAACCCCGAAACGTAAGAATTACTAACCCCCAAACGTAAGAATCCTTAACTCATAAACATAAGAAAACTAACCCCCAAACGTATCAATTACTAACCACTAGACGTAAGAATTCTTAACCTTTAAACGTAAGAAAACTCATTCCAAAACTTAAGAATTACTAACCCCCAAAGGCAAGTAAACAAACCCCCAACGTAACAATTCTTCACGCCCAATGGGTAAGAAAACTAACCCCCTCACGTAAGAATCCTTAACCCCAAAACAAAAGAAAATTAACCCCTAAACGTAACAATTACTAACCCTCAAATCTAATAGTTACTAACCCCTAAACGTAAGAAAATTTAACCCCCAAACGTAAGAATCCTTAACCCCTAAGGGACGGACCATTAGAAAAGTGATGGGGGGGGGTGGGGGATTTTCAGTTTGCAGGAATTTTTTTTTTCGCTCAGTGCTTGTGCAGGAATTTTTTTTTCGGTTGATACCCTCTGCACGAATTTTTTTTTTGTTGTTGTTTTCCAGAAAAAAAAACTTTAACTAAAGGATTTTTTAAAAAAGTTGTACTTTGTGGGCTTGGAATGATTACCTTTAACCCATAAGTGACATGGACAAATAAGTGTACTCTTAATTATACATAAGTCATTTTCTTAATACGTATGTGTATGTGTTAGCCATTTCTATAAACTGAATAACAGTGCCATCATGTAACGCCCCACCATTATAAAAATAAAATGTCAATAATCTATTTCAATAGCCCTTTTCACGGTTGAGTTTTTCATTTGCATTACAATGTTAATTATCCAACGTGGATGCGAGGCAATTTTGGGCTAAAACTACAAAATAGCCCGAAATTGCCTCACGTATATGTTAGATTTCATTGTAATACAAATGAGCCGTGAAAATACAAATAACCGTGAAAAGGCTATTCCAGGTTATCCAGATCTCTGTTTCTTCTTATACGTTTCAGTTATAGTCGCCCAACTATGTTCCCTAAATTAACTTTGAAGGACTGAATTTCATTAGAACATACTTTTGCCATTCTTTTTCGTTGTATCATATATAATTGTATAAAGCAATTCCAGAGTACCGATTGCCTTAGCTGCCATGGTCTATGAACTATTGTACATGCTCCGCAAAAATGGCCAACGTATGCCCCAGCAAGAAAAAAAGTGCGAGCCAGATTAAGCAACATTTCGTGTTTGCTTTTAATAAAACTATTACTATAGAGCACTTGTGCGGATGTTAGATATAATGAGATGATTGTGCACCTCAAAAACTATCTAACATCTCATCTCAAACCCACGCTCTAAGAAATTTTTATAATAATATGTTGCAATTTTATATTGTGCATGTGCATGTACATTTTAATTAACTTTATATTTTATTAAGCTTGTTAAAAAAATGTATGTTATATGATAATTGACATGATATGATTTGATATGTTATAAAATTAAGAGAATATTATAATTGTCTTCTTTAATTTAGTTAATCACTTATTATCACGTGCAGCTGCCTGAAAACTCGAAACGTACATGTGGCATGCATGGTCATGGTGAATAAAACCATCGGTTCGTTTCCTTCTTATAAGATTAAAGGTTCTTCGCAAAAGAACTGGTTATTCTTCTCAAAAGATTTCTGGTCATGACTATTCTTCCCAGAAGATTTGCATGTAATCTATTCTTGCTTGAAGAATTCATTCTCGTCGCAAGAATTCTCATTCTTTTAACAAGAATAGCATTCTACTCTATTCTTCTGATAAGAATTACGTTTCTTGAGCGAAGAACATTTGAAAAAGGCAAATTAAGAGTGCCATGAGACAATATCTAAAAATTACAGCATAATGGTCAAAACTAAACAAAAACAACGAAATTAGTGTCTAAGTAGTATACACAGCAACTGATGAGATTCCAAGGATTCTAACGGCTCAGAATGATCAGTAAGAAACCCTCCATTCAGTATATATGAGAATTCCCCCTCACGATCAAGATAAACACCATTAAGCAGAGCGGTAGCATCACGTTTTGATCAAAAGGGAAGAATCTCTTATACAAAAGGAAAATCGCTTAAAGACATGCTTGTAAAAGCAAAACTGAAAAGGCTTTTATCAAAACAACGGACACACAGTGGGAGACGCCAGACAGTTGGAGTCGGTCCCGACGATGTGCGTCTTTAATAGAAAGGGTTCACCGTACTATATTCAAAGCAAATTTGTCCTACATCCTGATTTTTGCAGTAAAAGCTTTAAACATAAATTATTTTAAAACTATGTCGATTATTGACCGCCTTAATCCTTCAGTAAACAGCAAGTCATTCACAAGATACAAGGTACTTTCGATCACCAGATCACAAAGCACTTTGTGCGGTTTTAATTTGCCTACAGGGCACTTTGTGGTATTGACAATGAGCCACAAAGCATTTTGTGGTGAATAAAGTGAACACTTGCCCTTCAATCTAGATGCTCCTACAAGCGTTTAACAGGACTTCTTGAAAATGACTCAGTTTTTTAAATTTTGTAACCATAAAGCACTCTGTGGCCCAACGAATAAAACTACAAAGCGCTTTATGGATAAGCAGATATGCTGGAAGCGTTTTACTGACAAAATCGTTTTTCTTCAAAACTAATTGACCTATTGCTCGTGATTATTGGGTTTACTACCAGTTACAAACACAAAACAAAATACTGAGTTGTAGTAAGGGTAAATTCCAGCCACGACACAAAATGTGGGGTTGGTTTGTTGTTCATACAAAACAAACTTCCACAAAAAAATTTAGATTTTCAAAACATTAAAAAGGCCATTTTGGGGCATTCTGGAAGAAATTTTCTGTCATTAAAACACTAAAAGGTATTTTCTATAATAATTCCTTAATCTCCTTCTGCAAGAATTTTTTTTTCTTCCGTCTCGGCTTGCAAGAATTTTTTTTTCGGGCATTTTGGCTTGCACGAATTTTTTTTTTGTATTTTCCCCACCCCCCCCATCACTTTTCTAATGGTCCGTCCCTAAAAATAAGAAAACTAACCACCAAACGTTAGAAGTACTAACCCTTAAACGTAAGAAAACTAACCCCCAAACGTAAGAATCCTTAACCCCGAAAAGTAAGAAAATTAACCCCCAAACGTAAGAATTACTAACCCTCAAATGTTAGAATTAATAACCTCAAAACGTAAGAAAACTAACCTCCAAACGTAAGAATCCTTAACCCCTAAACAAAAGAAAACTAACCCTTAAACGTATGAATTACTAACCCCTAAACGTAAGAATCCTTAATCCCGAAACTTAACAAAACTAACCCCCAAACGTAAGAAAACTAATCCCTAAACGACATAATTACTAACCCCTAAACGTAAAAAAACTAACCCCCAAACGTAAGAAAACTAACCCCCTCACGTAAAAATCCTTAACCCCCAAAACGTAAGAATCCTTAACCCCTAAAAATAAGAAAACTAACCCCCAAACGTATGAATTACAAACCCTCAAACGTAAGAAAACTAACCCCAAAACGTAAAAATCCTTAACTTTTAAACTTTAAAAAACTAAGCTTCAAACGTAAAAAAACTAACCTCCAATTGTAAGAATCCTTAACCCCCAAACGTAAAAACATTAACCCCGAAACGTAAGAATTACTAACCCCCGAACGTAAGAATCCTTATCCCCTAAACATAGAATCCTTATCCCCTAAACATAACAAAACTAACCCCCAAACGTATGAATTACTAACCCCTAAACGTAAGAAAACTCATCCCAAAAACTTAAGAATTACTAACCCCCAAACGCAAGAAAAGAAACCCCCAAAACGTAAGAATTCTTCACGCCCAATGGGTAAGAAAACTAACCCCCTCACGTAAGAATCCTTATCCCCGAAAAAAAAGAAAATTAACCCCTAAACATAAGAATTACTAACCCCCAAATGTAAGAAAATTTAACCCCCAAACGTAAGAATCCTTAACCCCTAAAGACAAGAAAACTAACCCCCAAACGTATGAAGTACTAAGCCTTAAACGTAAGAATCCTTAATTCCCAAACGTAACAAAACTAACCCCCAAACGTAAGAATTCTTAAGCCCCAAACGTAAGAATTGCTAACCCCCAAATCTAAGAATTACTAACCCCCAAATGTAAGAAAACTGACCCCCAAACGTAAGAATCCTTAACCTCTAAAAGTAACAAAACTTACCCCCAAAAGTAAGAATCCTTAACCCCCAAACGTAAAAAAACTAACCCTTAAAGGTAAGAATTACTAACCCCCAAACGTAAGAATGCTTAACCCCCAAACGTAAGAATTACTAACCCCCAAATGAAAGAATTACAAACCCCCAAACGTAAGAAAACTAACCCTCAAAAATAAGAATCTTTAACCCCTAAACATAAGAAAACTAACCTCCAAACGTATAAATTACCAACCCCTTAAACGTAAGAATTCTTAACCCCAAACGTAAGCAAACTAATCCTCAAACGTAAGAATTACTAACCCCCAAACGTAAGAATCCTCCACCCCCAATCGTAAAAAAACTAACCCCTTCACGTAAGAATCCTTAACCCCCAAACGTAAGAAATTTAACCTCCAAACATAAGAACTACTAACCCGCAAATGTAAGAATAACTAACCCCCAAACGTAAGCATCCTTAACCCCCTAAACATAAGAAAACTAACCCCCAAACGTATGAATTACTAACCCCCAACGTAAGAAAACTAGCCCCCAAACGTAAGAATCCTTAATCCTCGAACGTAACAAAACTTACCCCCAAACGTAAGAATTCTTAACGCTTAAACGTAAGAAAACTAATCTCCAAACATTAGAATTACTAACACCCAAACGCAAAAAAACTATTGCCCAAACGTAAGAATCCTTAACCCCCGAACGTTAGAAAATTAAACCCCTAACGTAAAAATTCTCAACCCTCAAACGAAGACAACTAACCCCTAAACGTAAGAATCCTTAACTTCATAACGTAAGAAAACTAACCCCCAAACGAAAAAATTACTAACACCCAAACGTAAGAAAAGTAACCCCCAAAGGTAAGAAAACTAACCCCTAAACGTAAGAGTTACTAACCCTCACACGTAAGAATCCTTAACCCCAAACATAACAAAACTGACCCCCAAACGTAAGAATTCTTAAGCCCCAAACGTAAGAAAATTAAACCCCCAAACGTAGGAATCCTTAACCCCTAAACATCAGAAAACTAAACCCGAAACCTATAAAGTACTAACCCTTCAACGTAAGAATCCTTAAATCCCAAACGTAACAAAACTAACCCCCAAACGTAAGAAAACGAACCCCCAAACGTAAAAAATTACTAACCCCCAAATGTAAGAAAACTAACCCTCAAACGTAAGAATCCTTAACCCCTAAAAGTAAAAAAACTAACCCCCAAACGTAAGAATCCTTAATCCCCAAACGTAAGAAAACTAACCCTTAAACGTAAGAATTACTAACCCGCAAAATTAAGAATCCTTAACCCCTAAACGTAAGAATTACTAACCCCCAAATGTAAGAATTACTAACCCCCAAACGTAAGAAAACTAACCCCCCAAAAAAGGAATCCTTAACCCCTAAACATAAGAAAACTAACCTCCAAACCTATAAATTAATAACCCCCAAACATAAGAATTCTTAACCCCCAAACGTAAGAAAACTAATCCCCCAACGTAAGAATTACTAACCCCCAAACGTAAGATTCCTTCTAACCCCAAATCGTAAAAAAACTAACCCCTTTACGTAAGAATCCTTAACCCCCAAACGTAAGAAATTTAACCTCCAATCGTAAGAATTACTAACCCCCAAATGTAAGAATAACTAACCCCCAAACGTAAGCATACTTAACCCCTAAACATAAGAAAACTAACCCCCACACGTATGAATTACTAACCCCCAACGTAAGGAAACTAGCCCCCAAACGTAAGAATCCTTAATCCCCAAACGTAACAAAACTAACCCCCAAACGTAAGAATTCTTAACGCCCAAACATAAGAAAACTAACCTCCAAACGTAAGAATTACTAACACCCAAACGTAAAAAAACTATTGCTCAAACGTAAGAATCCTAAACCCCCAAACGTAAAACAATTTAAACCCCTAACGTAAGAATTGTTAACTCTCAAACTAAGAAAACTAACCCCAAAACGTAAGAATCCTTAACCCCATAACGTAAGAAAACTAACACCCAAACGAAAGAATTACTAACACTCAAACGTAAGAAAAATAACCCCCAAACGTAAAAAACTAACCCCAAACATAATTACTAACCCGCGAGCGTAAGAAAACTAACCCCCAAAAGTAAAAATCGTTAACCCCCAAACGTAAGAAAACCACGCCCAAAGGTAAGAAATACTAACCCCCAAAAGTAAAAAACAACTAACCCCAAAAGGTAAGAAAACTAACCTTTAAATGTAAGAATTACTAACCCCCAAACGTAAGAAAACTAATCCAAAAACGTAAGAATTACTAACTCCAAAGGTAAGAAAACAAACCCCCAAATGTAAGAATCCTTAACGCCCAAACGTAAGAAAACTAACCCGAAAAGTAAGAATTACTAACCCCCAAAAGTAAAAAAAACTAACCCCAAAACGTAACAATCCTTAAACCCTAAGCTTAAGTAAACTAACCCTTAAACATAATTACTAACCCCCAAACGTAAGAAAACTAACCCACAAAAGTAAGAATCCTTAACCCCAACCGTAAGTAAACTAACCCCCAAACAAAGGAAATTACTAACACTTAAACGTAAAAAAACTAACCCCCAAATGTAAGAATCCTTAACCCCCAAACGTAAGAAAACTAACCCCAAACATAAGAATTACTAACCCCCAGAAGTAAAAAAATTAACCCCCAAACGTAAGAATCCTTAACCTCCCAACGTTAAAAAACTAACCCTTAAACGTAAGAAATACTAACCCCCAAACGTTAGAAAACTAATCCCTCAACGTAAGAAAACTAACCCCCAAACGTAAGAAAACTAACCCCCTCACGTAAAAATCCTTAACCCCCGAAACGTAAGAATCCTTAACCCCTAAAAATAAGAAAACTAACCCCCAAACGTAAGAATCCTTAACTTTTAAACTTTAAAAATCTAACCCCCAAACGTAAAAAAACTAACCTCCAATTGTAAGAATCCTTAACCCCGAAACGTAAGAATTACAAACCCCCAAACGTAAGAATCCTTAACCCCTAAACATAAAAACACTAACCCTCAAACGTATGAATTCCTAACCCCCAAACGCAAGAAAACAAACCCCTAAAGGTAAGAATCCTTCACGCCTAATGGGTAAGAAAACAAACCCCCTCACGTAAGAATCCTTAACCCCGAAACAAAAGAAAATTAACCCCTAAACGTAAGAATTACTAACCCCCAAATGTAAGAGTTACTAACCCCCAAACATAAGAAAATTTAACCCCCAAACGTAAGAATCCTTAACTCCTAAACATAAGAAAACTAACCCCCAAACGTTAGAAGTACTAACCCTTAAACGTAAGAATCCTTAATTCCCAAACGTAACAAAACTAACCCCCAAACGTAAGAATTCTTAAGCCTCAAATGTAAGAATCCTTAACGCCCAAAAGTAAGAAAACTAACCCGAAAAGTAAGAATTACTAACCCCCAAAAGAAAAAAAAAATTAACCCCAAAACGTAACAATCCTTAAACCCTAAGCGTAAGTAAACTAACCCTTTAACATAATTACTAACCCCCAAACGTAAGAAAACTAACCCACAAAAGTAAGAATCCTTAACCCCCAACCGTAAGTAAACTAACCTCCAATCAAAGGAATTACTAACACTTAAACGTAAAAAAATTAACCCCCAAATGTAAGAATCCTTAACCCCCAAACGTAAAAAACTAACCCCAAACATAAGAACTACTAACCCCCAGAAGTAAAAAAACTAAACCCCCAAACGTAAGAATCCTTAACCTCCGAACGTTAAAAAACTAACCCTTAAACGTAAGAAATACTAAACCCCAAACGTTAGAAAACTAATCCCCAAACGTAAGAATTACTAACCCACAAACAAAAAAAACTAGCCCCCAAATGTAAGAATCCTTAACCCCAAAAAGTAACAAAATTAACCCCCAAACGTAAGAATTACTAACCCTCAAATGTAAGAATTAATAACCCCAAAACGTAAGAAAACTAACCTCAAAACGTAAGAATCCTTAACTCCTAAAAATAAGAAAACTAACCTCCAAACGTATGAATTACAAACCCTCAAACGTAAGAAAACTAACCCCAAAACGTAAAAATCCTTAACTTTTAAACTTTAAAAAACTAAGCCCCAAACGTAAAAATACTAACCTCCAATTGTAAGAATCCTTAACCCCCAAACGTAAAAACATTAACCCCGAAACGTAAGAATTACTAACCCCCGAACGTAAGAATCCTTATCCCCTAAACATAGAATCCTTATCCCCTAAACATAACAAAACTAACCCCCAAACGTATGAATTACTAACCCCTAAACGTAAGAAAACTCATCCCAAAAATTTAAGAATTACTAACCCCCAAACGCAAGAAAAGAAACCCCCAAAACGTAAGAATTCTTCACGCCCAATGGGTAAGAAAACTAACTCCCTCACGTAAGAATCCTTATCCCCGAAAAAAAAGAAAATTAACCCCTAAACATAAGAATTACTAACCCCCAAATGTAAGAAAACTGACCCCCAAACGTAAGAATCCTTAACCTCTAAAAGTAACAAAACTAACCCCCAAAAGTAAGAATCCTTAACCCCCAAACGTAAAAAAATTAACCCTTAAACGTAAGAATTACTAACCCCCAAACGTAAGAATGCTTAACCCCCAAACGTAAGAATTACTAACCCCCAAATGAAAGAATTACAAACCCCCAAACGTAAGAAAACTAACCCCCAAAAATAAGAATCTTTAACCCCTAAACATAAGAAAACTAACCTCCAAACGTATAAATTACCAACCCCTTAAACGTAAGAATTCTTAACCCCAAACGTAAGCAAACTAATCCTCAAACGTAAGAATTACTAACCCCCAAACGTAAGAATCCTCCACCCCCAATCGTAAAAAAACTAACCCCTTCACGTAAGAATCCTTAACCCCCAACCGTAAGAAATTTAACCTCCAAACATAAGAACTACTAACCCGCAAATGTAAGAATAACTAACCCCAAACGTAAGCATCCTTAACCCCCTAAACATAAGAAAACTAACCCCCAAACGTATGAATTACTAACCCCCAACGTAAGAAAACTAGCCCCCAAACGTAAGAATCCTTAATCCCCGAACGTAACAAAACTAACCCCCAAACGTAAGAATTCTTAACGCTTAAACGTAAGAACCCCTAACATAAGCAAACTAATCCCCAAACGTAAGAATTACTAACCCCCAAACGTAAGAATCCTTAACCCCAAACGTAACAAAACTAACCCCCAAACGTAACAATCCTTAACCCCAAAAAGTAAGAAAAATAACCCCCAAACATAAGAATTACTAACCCTCAAATGTTAGAATTAATAATCCCAAGAGGTAAGAAAACTAACCTCCAAACGTAAGAATCCTTAACCCCTAAACAAAAGAAAACTAACCCTTAAACGTATGAATTACTAACCCCTAAACGTAAGAATACGTAACCCCTAAAAAAAAGAAAACTAACCCCTAAACGTAAGATTTACTAACCCCCAAATGTAAGAGTTACTAACTCCCAAATGTAAGAAAATTTAACCCCCAAACGTAAGAATCCTTAACTCCTAAACATAAGAAAACTAAGGCCCAAACGTATGAAGTACTAACACTTAAACGTAAGAATCCTTAACTCCCAAAAGTAAAAAAACTAACCCCCAAACGTAAGAATTCTTAAGCCCCAAACGTAAGAAAACTAACCCCCAAACGTAAGAATCCTTAACCCCGAAAAGTAAGAAAATTAACCCCCAAACGTAAGAATTACTAACCCTCAAATGTTAGAATTAATAACCCCAAGACGTAACAAAGCTAACCTCCAAACGTAAGAATCCTTAACCCCTATACAAAAGAAAAGTAACCCTCAAACGTATGAATTACTAACCCCTAAACGTAAGAATCCTTAATCCCGAAACTTAACAAAACTAACCCCCAAACGTATGAAAACTAATCCCCAAACGTAATAATTACTAACCCCTAAACGTAAGAAAACTAACCCCCAAACGTAAGAAAACTAACCCCCTCACGTAAAAATCCTTAACCTCCGAAAAGTAAGAATCCTTAACCCTAAAAATAAGAAAACTAACCCTCAAACGTAAGAAAACTAACCCCCAAACGTAAAAATCCTTAACTTTTAAACTTTAAAAAACCAACCCCCAAACGTAAAAAAACAAACCTCCAATTGTAAGAATCCTTAACCCCCAAACGTAAAAAAATTAACCCCGAAACGTAAGAATTACTAACCCCCAAACGTAAGAATCCTTAACTCATAAACATAAGAAAACTAACCCCCAAACGTATCAATTACTAACCACTAGACGTAAGAATTCTTAACCTTTAAACGTAAGAAAACTCATTCCAAAACTTAAGAATTACTAACCCCCAAAGGCAAGTAAACAAACCCCCAACGTAACAATTCTTCACGCCCAATGGGTAAGAAAACTAACCCCCTCACGTAAGAATCCTTAACCCCAAAACAAAAGAAAATTAACCCCTAAACGTAACAATAACTAACCCTCAAATCTAATAGTTACTAAACCCTAAACGTAAGAAAATTTAACCCCCAAACGTAAGAATCCTTAACCCCTAAAAAAAAGAAAACTAACCCCCAAACGTTAGAAGTACTAACCCTTAAACGTAAGAAAATTAACCCCCAAACGTAAGAATTACTAACCCTCAAATGTTAGAATTAATAACCTCAAAACGTAAGAAAACTCACCTCCAAACGTAAGAATCCTTAACCCCTAAACAAAAGAAAACTAACCCTTAAACGTATGAATTACTAACCCCTAAACGTAAGAATCCTTAATCCCGAAACTTAACAAAACTAACCCCCAAACGTAAGAAAACTAATCCCTAAACGACATATTTACTAACCCCTAAACGTAAAAAAACTAACCCCCAAACGTAAGAAAACTAACCCCCTCACGTAAAAATCCTTAACCCCCAAAACGTAAGAATCCTTAACCCCTAAAAATAAGAAAACTAACCCCCAAACGTATGAATTACAAACCCTCAAACGTAAGAAAACTAACCCCAAAACGTAAAAATCCTTAACTTTTAAACTTTAAAAAACTAAGCCCCAAACGTAAAAAAACTAACCTCCAATTGTAAGAATCCTTAACCCCCAAACGTAAAAACATTAACCCCGAAACGTAAGAATTACTAACCCCCGAACGTAAGAATCCTTATCCCCTAAACATAGAATCCTTATCCCCTAAACATAACAAAACTAACCCCCAAACGTATGAATTACTAACCCCTAAACGTAAGAAAACTCATCCCAAAAACTTAAGAATTACTAACCCCCAAACGCAAGAAAAGAAACCCCCAAAACGTAAGAATTCTTCACGCCCAATGGGTAAGAAAACTAACTCCCTCACGTAAGAATCCTTATCCCCGAAAAAAAAGAAAATTAACCCCTAAACATAAGAATTACAAACCCCCAAATGTAAGAAAATTTAACCCCCAAACGTAAGAATCCTTAACCCCTAAAGACAAGAAACTAAACCCCAAACGTATGAAGTACTAAGCCTTAAACGTAAGAATCCTTAATTCCCAAACGTAACAAAACTAACCCCCAAACGTAAGAATTCTTAAGCCCCAAACATAAGCATTGCTAACCCCCAAATGTAAGAATTACTAACCCCCAAATGTAAGAAAACTGACCCCCAAACGTAAGAATCCTTAACCTCTAAAAGTAACAAAACTAACCCCCAAAAGTAAGAATCCTTAACCCCCAAACGTAAAAAAACTAACCCTTAAACGTAAGAATTACTAACCCCCAAACGAAAGAATGCTTAACCCCCAAACGTAAGAATTACTTACCCCCAAATGAAAGAATTACAAACCCCCAAACGTAAGAAAACTAACCCCCAAAAATAAGAATCTTTAACCCCTAAACATAGGAAAACTAACCTCCAAACGTATCAATTACCAACCCCTTAAACGTAAGAATTCTTAACCCCAAACGTAAGCAAACTAATCCTCAAACGTAAGAATTACTAACCCCCAAACGTAAGAATCCTCCACCCCCAATCGTAAAAAAACTAACCCCTTCACGTAAGAATCCTTAACCCCCAAACGTAAGAAATTTAACCTCCAAACATAAGAACTACTAACCCGCAAATGTAAGAATAACTAACCCCCAAACGTAAGCATCCTTAACCCCCTAAACATAAGAAAACTAACCCCCAAACGTATGAATTACTAACCCCCAACGTAAGAAAACTAGCCCCCAAACGTAAGAATCCTTAATCCCCGAACGTAACAAAACTAACCCCCAAACGTAAGAATTCTTAACGCTTAAACGTAAGAAAACTAATCTCCAAACATTAGAATTACTAACACCCAAACGCAAAAAAACTATTGCCCAAACGTAAGAATCATTAACCCCCGAACGTAAGAAAATTAAACCCCTAACGTAAAAATTCTCAACCCTCAAACGAAGACAACTAACCCCTAAACGTAAGAATCCTTAACTTCATAACGTAAGAAAACTAACCCCCAAACGAAAAAATTACTAACACCCAAACGTAAGAAAAGTAACCCCCAAAGGTAAGAAAACTAACCCCTAAACGTAAGAGTTACTAACCCTCACACGTAAGAATCCTTAACCCCAAAACGTAACAAAACTGACCCCCAAACGTAAGAATTCTTAAGCCCCAAAAGTAAGAAAACTAACCCCCAAACGTAAGAATTACTAACGCCCAAACGTAAGAAAACGAACCCCCAAACGTAAAAATTACTTACCCTCCAATGTAAGAAAACTAACCCCCAAACGTAAGAATCCTTAACCCCTAAAAGTAAAAAAACTAACCCCCAAACGTAAGAATCCTTAATCCCCAAACGTAACAAAACTAACCCCCAAACGTAAGAATTCTTAACGCCCAAACGTAAGACAACTAACCTCCAAACATAAGAATTACTAACACCCAAACGCAAAAAAACTATTGCCAAAAGGAAAGAATCCTTAACCCCCAAACGTAAGAAATTTAAACCCCTAACGTAAAAATTCTCAACCCTCAAACTAAGACAACTAACCCCAAAACGGAAGAATCCTTAACCCCATAAGGTAAGAAAACTAACCCCCAAACGTAAGAAAAGTAACCCCCAAACGTAAGAAAACTAACCCCTAAACGTAAGAGTTACTAACTCTCAAACGTAAGAATCCTTAACCCCAAAAGATAAGAAAACTAACCCCCAAACGTAAAAATCCTTAAAACACAGACGTAAGAAAACACGCCCCCAAACCTAAGAATTACTTACCCCCAAACGTAAAAAAATTAACACCCAAATGTAAGAATTACTAACCCGCAAACGTAAGAAAACTAACCCCCAAAGATAAAAATCCTTAACCCCAAAAAAGTAAGAATTATTAACCCCTAAACGTAAGAAAACTAATCCCCAAACGTATGATACCTATACCCCCAAACGTAAGAAAACTAACCCCTAAAACGTAAGAATTACTAACCCCCAAACGTAAGAAAACTAACCCCGAAACGTAAAAATCCTTAACCCAGGGACGTAAGAAAACCAACCCCCAAACGTAACAATTACAAACCCCTAAACGTAAGAAAGTTAACACCCAAACGTAAAAACTACTAACCCTCAAACGTAATAAAACTAACCCCCAAAGGTAAAACTCAATAACCCCTAAACGTAGGAAAACTAACCCCCAAACGTGAGAATTACTAAACCTAAAACGTAAGAATCCTTAACCCCTTAAAAAAGGAAATTTAAACCCCAAACTTAACAATTACTAACCCTGAAACTTCAAAAATCTAACCCCCAAACCTAAGAATTAATAACCCTCAAACGTAAGAAAACTAACCCCCAAACGTAACATAACTAACCCCCAAACGTAAGAACGACTAACCCCCAAAACCAAAGAAAACTGAGCCCCGAACGAGAGAATCCGTAACCCCTAAACAAAGGATATCAAAAGCCCAAACGTAAGAATTACTAACCCCCGAACGTAAGACTTACTAACCCCCAACATAAGAAAATTAACCCCCAAACAAAAAATTACTAACCCCAAACCTAAGCAAACTAATCCTCAAACGTAAGAATTACTAACTCCCAAACGTAAGAATCCTTCACCCCCAATCGTAAAAAAAATAACCCCTTCACGTAAGAATCCTTAACCCCCAAACGTAAGAAATTTAACCTCCAAACATAAGAACTACTAACCCGCAAATGTAAGAATGACTAACCCCCAACCGTAAGCATCCTTAACCCCCTAAACATAAGAAAACTAACCCCCAAACGTATGAATTACTAACCCTCAACGTAAGAAAACTAGCCCCAAAACGTAAGAAACCTTAATCCCCGAACGTAACAAAACTAACCCCCAAACGTAAGAATTCTTAACGCTTAAAAGTAAGAAAACTAATCTCCAAACATTAGAATTACTAACACCCAAACGCAAAAAAACTATTGCCCAAATGAAAGAATCCTTAACCCCCGAACGTAAGAAAATTAAACCCCTAACGTAAAAATTCTCAACCCTCAAATGAAGACAACTAACCCCTAAACGTAAGAATCCTTAACCCCATAACGTAAGAAAACAAACCCCCGAACGAAAAAATTACTAACACCCAAACGTAAGAAAACTAACCCCTAAACGTAAGAGTTACTAACCCTCACACTCAGAATCCTTAACCCCAAACGTAACAAAACTGACCCCCAAACGTAAGAATTCTTAAGCCCCAAACGTAAGAAAACTAACCCCCAAACGCGAGAATTACTAACGCCCGAACGTAAGAAAACGAACCCCCAAACGTAAAAATTACTAACCCTCAAATGTAAGAAAACTAACCCCCAAACGTAAGAATCCTTAACCCCTAAAAGTAAAAAAACTAACCCCCAAACGTAAGAATCCTTAACCCCAAACGTAAGAAAACTAACCCTTAAACGTAACGATTACTAACCCGAAAACTTAAGAATCCTTAACCCCTAAACGTAAGAATTACTAACCCCAAATGTAAGAATTACTAACCCCCAAACGTAAGAAAACTAACCCCCAAACGTAAGAAAACTAACCCCCAAAAATAAGAATCCTTAACCCCTAAACATAAGAAAACTAACCTCCAAACGTATAAATTACTAACCCCTAAACATAAGAAAACTAATCCCCAAACGTAAGAATTACTAACCCCCAAACGTAAAAATTCTTCACCACCAATCGTAAAAAAACTACCCCCTTCACGTAACAATCCTTAACCCCCAAACGTAAGAAATTTAACCTCCAAACGTAAGAATTACTAACCCCCAAATGTAAGGATAACTAACCCCCAAAAGTAAGCATCCTTAACCCCTTAAACATAAGAAAACTAACCCCCAAACGTATGAATTACTAGCCCCCAACGTAAGAAAACTAGCCCCCAAACGTAAGAATCGTTAATCCCCAAACGTAACAAAACTAACCCCCAAACGTAAGAATTCTTAACGCCCAAACGTAAGACAACTAACCTCCAAACATAAGAATTACTAACACCCAAACGCAAAAAAACTATTGCCCAAACGTAAGAATCCTTAACCCCCAAACGTAAGAAATTTAAACCCCTAACGTAAAAATTCTCAACCCTCAAACTAAGACAACTAACCCCAAAACGGAAGAATCCTTAACCCCATAAGGTAAGAAAACTAACCCCCAAACGTAAGAAAAGTAACCCCCAAACGTAAGAAAACTAACCCCTAAACGTAAGAGTTACTAACTCTCAAACGTAAGAATCCTTAACCCCAAAAGATAAGAAAACTAACCCCCAAACGTAAAAATCCTTAAAACACAGACGTAAGAAAACACGCCCCCAAACCTAAGAATTACTTACCCCCAAACGTAAGAAAATTAACACCCAAATGTAAGAATTACTAACCCGCAAACGTAAGAAAACTAACCCCCAAAGATAAAAATCCTTAACCCCAAAAAAGTAAGAATTATTAACCCCTAAACGTAAGAAAACTAATCCCCAAACGTATGATACCTATACCCCCAAACGTAAGAAAACTAACCCCTAAAACGTAAGAATAACTAACCCCCAAACGTAAGAAAACTAACCCCGAAACGTAAAAATCCTTAACCCAGGGACGTAAGAAAACCAACCCCCAAACGTAACAATTACTAACCCCTAAACGTAAGAAAGTTAACACCCAAACGTAAAAACTACTAACCCTCAAACGTAATAAAACTAACCCCCAAAGGTAAAAATCATTAACCCCTAAACGTAGGAAAACTAACCCCCAAACGTGAGAATTACTAACCCTAAAACGTAAGACTCCTTAACCCCTTAAAAAAGGAAATTTAAACCCCAAACTTAACAATTACTAACCCTGAAACTTCAAAAATCTAACCCCCAAGCCTAAGACTTAATAACCCTCAAACGTAAGAAAACTAACCCCCAAACGTAAGAATTACTAACCCCCAAACGTAACATAACTAACCCCCAAACGTAAGAATGACTAACCCCCAAAACCAAAGAAAACTGAGCCCCGAACGAGAGAATCCGTAACCCCTAAACGAAGGATATCAAAAGCCCAAACGTAAGAATTACTAACCCCCGAACGTAAGACTTACTAACCCCCAACATAAGAAAATTAACCCCCAAACAAAAAATTACTAACCCCAAACGTAAGCAAACTAATCCTCAAACGTAAGAATTACTAACTCCCAAAACCAAAGAAAACTGAGCCCCGAACGAGAGAATCCGTAACCACTAAACGAAGGATATCAAAAACCCAAACGTAAGAATTACTAACCCCCGAACGTAAGACTTACTAACCCCCAACGTAAGAAAATTAACCCACAAACGAAAAATTGCTAACCCCAAACGTAAGAAAACTAACCCTCAAACTTAAGAAAAACTACTTTCAAACGTAAGAATCCTTAACCCATAAACGTGTGAAAACTATCCCCAAAACGTAAGAAATACTAGCCACCAAACGTAAAAAAACTAACCCCTAAACGTAATAATTACTAACACCCATACGTAAGAAAATTAACCCCCAAACTTAAGAATTACTAACCCACAAACGTAAGAAAACTAACCCATAAACTTGAGAATTACTCACCCCCAAACGTAAAAAAACTAACCTCTAATTGTAAGAATCCTTAACCCCCAAACGTAAAAAAATTATCCCCGAAACGTAAGAATTACTAACCCCAAATCGTAAGAAAACTACCCCCAAATGTAAGAATCCTTAACCCCTAAACATAAGAAAACTAATCCCCAAACGTAAGAATTCTTAACCCCTAAACGTAAGAAAACTCATCCCCAAACTTAAGAATTACTAAACCCCAAACGTAAGAATCCTTCACGCCCAATGTGTAAGAAAACTAACCCCCTCACGTAAGAATCCTTAACCCCCGAAACAAAAGAAAATTAACCCCTAAACGTAAAAATTACTAACCCCCAAATGTAAGAGTTACTAACACCCCAACGTAAAAAAATTTAACACCCAAACGTAAGAATCCTTAACCCCTAAAAATAACAAAACTAACCCCCAAACGTAAGAAAACTAACCCTTAAACGTAAGAATTACTAACCCCCAAACGTAAGAATCCTTAACCCGAAACGTAAGAATTACTAACCCCCAAATGTAAGAATTACTAACCCCCAAACGTAAGAAAACTAACCCCCAAAAATAACAATCCTTAACCCCTTAACATAAGAAAACTAACCTCTAAACGTATGAATTACAAACCCCTAAACGTAAGAATTCTTAACCCCTAAACGTAAGAAAACAAATCCCGAAACGTAAGAATTACTAACCCCAAAACGTAAGAATCCTTCACCTCCAATCGTAAAAAAAACTAACCCCTTTACGTAAGAAACCTTAACCCCCAAACGTAAAAAATTTAACCTCCAAACGTAAAAATTACTAACCCCCAAATGTAGGAATTACTAACCCCCAAACGTAAGCATCCTTAACCCCTAAACATAAGAAAACTAACCCCCTGACGTATGAATTACTAACCCCCAACGTAAGGAAACTAGCCCCCAAACGTAAGAAACCTTAATCCCCGAGGTTTAACGTAATAATTATTAACACTCAAACGCAAAAAAACTATTGCCCACGCGTAAGAAATTTAAAACCCTAAAATAAGAATTCTTAACCCTCAAACTAAGACAACTAACCCCAAAACGTAAGAAAATAACCCCCAAACGAAAGAATTACTAACACCCAAACGTAAGAAAAGTAGCCCCCAAACATAAGAAAACTAACCCTAAACATAATAATTACTAACCCACAAGCGTAAGAAAGCTAACCCCCAAAAATAAGAATCGTTAACCCCCAAACGTAAGAAAACCAAGCCCAAAGGTAAGAATTACTAACCCCCAAAAGTAAAAAAAAACTAACCCCCAAAGGTAAAAAAACTAATCCCCAAACGTAAGAATTACTAACACCAAAATGAAAGAATCCTTAACCCCCAAACGTAAGAAAACTAACCCTTAAACGTAAGAATTACTTACCCCCAAACGTAAGAAAACTAATCCCCAAACGTAAGAATTACTAACAACCAAACGTAAGAAAACGAACCCCCAAACGTAACAATCCTTAAACCCTAAGCGTAAGAAAACTAACCCTTACACGTAAGAAACACTAACCCCCAAACCTAAGAAAACTAACCCACAAAACTAAGAATCCTTAACCCCCAACCGTAAGAAAACTAGCCCCCAAACAAAGGAATTACTAACATTTGAACGTAAGAAAACTAACCCCCAAATGTAAGAATCCTTAACTCCCAAACGTAAGAAAACTAACCCCAAACATAAGAATTACTAACCCACAAAAGTAAAAAAACTAACCCCCAAACGTAAGAATCCAAGAACCCTCAAACGTAAAAAAAAACTAACCCTTAAATGTAAGAAGTACTTACCCTTAAACGTGAGAAAACTAATCCCCAAACGTAAGAATTACTAACCCCCTAAAGGAAAAAAACTAACCCCCAAACGTAAGAATCCTTAACCCCGAAAAGTAAGAAAATTAACCCCCAAACGTAAGAATTACTAACCCTCAATTGTTAGAATTTATAACCCCAAAACGTAAGAAAACTAACCTCCAAACGTAAGATTCCTTAACCCCTAAACAAAAAAAAACAAACCCTTAAACGTATGAATTACTAACCCCTAAACGTAAGAATCCTTAATCCCGAAACTTAACAAAACTAACCCCAAAACGTAAGAATTCTTAACCCCCAAACGTAAGAAAACTAATCCCCAAACGAAATAATTAGTAACCCCTAAACGTAAGAAAACTAACCCCCTCACGTAAAAATCCTTAACCCCCGAAACGTAAGAAACCTAACCCCCTAAAAATAAGAAAACTAACCCCCAAACGTATGAAGTACAAACCCCCAAACGTAAGAATCCTTAACTTTTAACCTTTAAAAAAACTAATCCCCAAACGTAAAAAAAACTAACCTCCAATTGTAAGAATCCTTAACCCCCAAACGTAAAAAAATTAACCCCGAAACGTAAGAATTACTAACCCCCAAACGTAGGAATTCTTAACCCCTAAAAATAAGAAAACTAACCCCCAAACGTATGAATTACTAACCCCTAAACGTAAGAATTCTTAACCCCTAAACGTAAGAAAATTCATCCCCAAACTTAAGAATTACTAACCCCCAAACGCAAAAAAACTAACCCCCGAAAGTAAGAATTCTTCACGCCTAACATGTAAGAAAACTAACCCCCTCACGTAAGAATCATTATCCCTGAAAAAAAAGAAAATTAACCCCTAAACGTAAGAATTACTAACCCCCAAACGTAAGAAAACTAACCCCCAAACGTAAAAATTACTAACCCCGAAACGTAAGAAAACTAACCCCCAAACGTAAGAATCCTTCACCCCTAAAAGTAAGAAAACTAACCCCCAAACGTAAGAAAACTAACCCTGAAACGTAAGAATTACTAACCCCAAAACTTAAGAATCCTTAACCCACAAACATAAAACTAACCTCCAAACGTATAAATTACCAACCCCCAAACGTAAGAATTCTTAACCCCCAAACGTAAGCAAACTAATCCCCAAACGTAAGAATAACTAACCCTCAAACGTAAGAATCCTTCACCCCCAATCGTAAAAAAAAAACTAACCCCTTCACGTAAGAATCCTTAACCCCCAAACGTAAGAAATTTAACCTCCAAACGTAAGATATACTAACCCCCAAATGTAAGAATTACTAACCCCCAAACGTAAGGATCCTTAACCACTAAACATAAGAAAACTAACCCCCAAACGTATGAATTACTAACCCCCCAACGTAAGAAAACTAGCCCCCAAACGTAAGAATCCTTAATCCCCAAACGTAACAAAACTAACCCCCAAACGTAAGAATTCTTAACGCCCAAACGGAAGAAAACTAACCTCAAAACGTAAGAATTACTAACACCCAAACGCAAAAAAAACTATTGCCCAAACGTAAGAAACCTTAACCCCCAAACGTAAGAAATTTAAACCCCTAACGTAAGAATTCTTAACCCTCAAACTAAGACAACTAACCCCAAAACGTAAGAATCCTTAACCCATAAAGGTAAGAAAACTAACCCCCAAACGAAAGAATTACTAACACCCAAACGTAAGAAAATTAACCCCCAAACGAAAGAAAACTAACCCCTAAACGTAAGAATTACTAACCCTCAAACGTAAGAATCCTTAACCCCAAAAGATAAGAAAACTAACCCCCAAACGTAAACATCCTTAACCCACAGACGTAAGAAAACACGCCCCCAAACGTAAGAATTACTTACGCCCAAACGTAAGAAAATTAACACCCAAAGGTAAGAATTACTAACCCGCAAACGTAAGAAAACTAACCCCCAAAGATAAAAATCCTTAACCCCCAAAGGTAAGATTTATTAACCCCTAAAAGTAGGAAAACTAACCCCCAAACGTATAATACCTGAACCCCCAAACGTAAGAAAACTAACCCCTGAAACGTAAGAATTACTAACCCCCAAACGTAACATAACTAACCCCCAAACGTAAGAATGACTAACCCCCAAACCAAAGAAAACTAAGCCCCGAACGAGAGAATCCGTAACCTTCAAACGTAGGAAATCAAAAGCCCAAACGTAAAAATTACTAACCCCCAAACGTAAGACTTACTAACCCCCAACGTAAGAAAATTAACCCCCAAACGAAGAATTACTAACACCCAAACGTAAGAAAACTAACCCTCAAACTTAAGAAAACTACTTTCAAACGTAAGAATCCTTAACCCCTAAACTTGAGAATTTTAACCCCCAAACGTAAAAAAACTAACCTCCAATTGTACGAATCCTTAACCCCTAAACGTAAGAAAACTCATCTCCAAACTTAAGAATTACTAACTACCAAACGTAAGAATCCTTCACGCCCAACGAGTAAGAAAACTAACCCCCTTACATAAGAATCCTTAACCCCAAAACAAAAGAAAATTAACCCCTAAACGTAAAAATTACTAACCCCCAAACGTAAGAAAACTAATCCCCAAACGTAAGAATTACTAACCCCCAAACGTAAGAATCCTTCACCCCCAATCGTAGAAAAACTAACCCCCTCACGTAGGAAACCTCAATTCCCAAACGTAAAAAATTTAACCTCCAAACGTAAGAATTACTAACCCCCAAATGTAAGAATTACTAACCCCAAAACGTAAGCATCCTTAACCCCTAAACATAAGAAAACTAACCCCCAAACGTATGAATTACTAACTCCCAACGTAAGAAAACTAGCCCCCAAACATAAGCATCCTTAATCCCCAAACGTAACAAAACTAAGCCTCAAACGTAAGAATTTTCAACGCCCAAACATAAGAGAA
Organism: Pavona decussata; assembly: GCF_977016875.1. Lineage (NCBI taxonomy): Eukaryota > Metazoa > Cnidaria > Anthozoa > Scleractinia > Agariciidae > Pavona > Pavona decussata. Next base: position 456,784 of record NW_028145795.1, read on the forward strand.
CTAACCTCCAAACGTAATAATTATTAACACCCAAACGCAAAAAAACTATTGCCCAAACGTAAGAATCCTTAACCCCCAAACGTAAGAAATTTGAAAACCCTAACGTAAGAATTCTTAACCCTCAAACTAAGACAACTAACCCCAAAACGTAAGAATCCTTAACCCCATAACGTAAGAGAATAACCCCCAAACGAAAGAATTACTAACACCCAAACGTAAGAAAAGTAGCCCCCAAACGTAAGAAAAATAACCTTAAACATAATAATTACTAACCCACAAGCGTAAGAAAGCTAACCCCCAAAAGTAAGAATCGTTAACCCCCAAACGTAAGAAAACCAAGCCCAAAGGTAAGAATTACTAACCCCCAAAAGTAAAAAAAAACTAACCCCCAAAGGTAAGAAAACTAACCCTTAAACGTAAGAATTACTAACCCCCAAACGTAAGAAAACTAATCCCCAAACGTAAGAATTACTAACACCAAAATGAAAGAATACTTAACCCCCAAACGTAAGAAAACTAACCTTTAAACGTAAGAATTACTAACCCCCAAACGTAAGAAAACTAATCCCCAAACGTAAGAATTACTAACACCCAAAAGTAAGAAAACGAACCCCCAAACGTAAGAATCCTTAACCCCCAAACGTAAGAAAACGAACCCGAAACGTAAGAATTACTAACCCCCAAAAGTTAAAAAAAAAACTAAACCCTAAACGTAACAATCCTTAAACCCTAAGCGTAAGAAAACTAACCCTTGAACGTAAGAATTACTAACCCCAAAAAGTGAAAAAAACTAACCCCCAAACGTAACAATCCTTAAACCTTAAGCGTAAGAAAACTAACCCTTACACGTAAGAATTACTAACCCCCAAACATAAGAAAACTAACCCACAAAAGTAAGAATCCTTAACCCCCAACCGTAAGAAAACTAACCACCAAACAAAGGAATTACTAACATTTGAACGTAAGAAAACTAACCCCCAAATGTAAGAATCCTTATCCCCGAAACAAAAGAAAATTAACCCCTAAACGTAAGAATTACTAACTCCCAAACGTAAGAAAACTAACCCCCAAACGTAAGAATCCTTAACCCCATAACGTAAGAGAATAACCCCCAAACGAAAGAATTACTAACACCCAAACGTAAGAAAAGTAGCCCCCAAACGTAAGAAAACTAACCTTAAACATAATAATTACTAACCCCAAAAGTAAAAAAACTAACCCCCAAACGTAAGAATCCTTAACCCCCAAACGTAAAAAAACTAACCCCCAAACAAAGAAATTACTAACACTTAAACGTAAGAAACATAACCCCCAAATGTAAGAATCTTTAATCCCCAAACGTAAGAAAACTAACCCCAAACATAAAAATTACTAACCCCTAAAAGTAAAAAATACTAACCCCCAGAGGTAAGAAAACTAACCCTTAACCCGCAAACGTAAGAATTACTAACCCCCAAATGTAAGAATTACTAACCCCCAAACGTAAGAAAACTAACCCCCAAAAATAAGAATCCTTAACCCCTAAACATAAGAAAACTAACCTCTAACCGTATGAATTACTAACCCCCAAACGTAAGAATTCTTAAGCCCCAAACGTAAGAAAACTAATCCCCAAACGTAAGAATTACTAACCCCCAAATGTAAGAATCTTTCACCTCCAATCGTAAAAAAACTAACCCCTTCACGTAAGAATCCTTAACCTCCAAACGTAAAAAATTTAACCTCCAAACGTAAGAATTACTAACCCCCAAACGTGAGAAAGCTATCCCCCAAACGTAAAAAATACTAACCCCAAAACGTAAGAATCCTTAACCCCTAAAAATAAAAAAATTAACCCCCAAACGTAAGAATCCTTAACCCCCAAACGCAAGAAAACTAACCCTTAAACCTAAGAATTACTAACCCCCAAACGTAAGAATCCTTAACCCGCAAACGTAAGAATTACTAACCCCCAAATGTAAGAATTACTAACCCCCAAAAGTAAGAAAACTAACCCCCAAAAATAAGAATCCTTAACCCCTTAACATAAGAAAACTAACCTCTAAACGTAAGAATTACTAACCCCCAAACGTAAGAATCCTTCACCCCCAATCGTAGAAAAACTAACCCCCTCACGTAGGAAACCTTAATTCCCAAACGTAAAAAATTTAACCTCCAAACGTAAGAATTACTAACCCCCAAATGTAAGAATTACTAACCCCAAAACGTAAGCAACCTTAACCCCTAAACATAAGAAAACTAACCCCCAAACGTATGAATTACTAACTCCCAACGTAAGAAAACTAGCCCCCAAACATAAGAATCCTTAATCCCCAAACGTAACAAAACTAACCCCCAAACGTAAGAATTTTTAACGCCCAAACATAAGAAAACTAACCTCCAAACGTAATAATTATTAACACCCAAACGCAAAAAAACTATTGCCCAAACGTAAGAATCCTTAACCCCCAAACGTAAGAAATTTGAAAACCCTAACGTAAGAATTCTTAACCCTCAAACTAAGACAACTAACCCCAAAACGTAAGAATCCTGAACCCCATAACGTAAGAGAATAACCCCCAAACGAAAGAATTACTAACACCCAAACGTAAGAAAAGTAGCCCCCAAACGTAAGAAAACTAACCTTAAACATAATAATTACTAACCCACAAGCGTAAGAAAGCTAACCCCCAAAAGTAAGAATCGTTAACCCCCAAACGTAAGAAAACCAAGCCCAAAGGTAAGAATTACTAACCCCCAAAAGTAAAAAAAAACTAACCCCCAAAGGTAAGAAAACTAACCCTTAAACGTAAGAATTACTAACCCCCAAACGTAAGAAAACTAATCCCCAAACGTAAGAATTACTAACACCAAAATGAAAGAATCCTTAACCCCCAAACGTAAGAAAACTAACCTTTAAACGTAAGAATTACTAACCCCCAAACGTAAGAAAACTAATCCCCAAACGTAAGAATTACTAACACCCAAAAGTAAGAAAACGAACCCCCAAACGTAAGAAAACGAACCCGAAACGTAAGAATTACTAACCCCCAAAAGTTAAAAAAAAACTAAACCCTAAACGTAACAATCCTTAAACCCTAAGCGTAAGAAAACTAACCCTTGAACGTAAAAATTACTAACCCCCAAAAGTAAAAAAACTAATCCCCAAACAAAGGAATTACTAACACTTGTAAGAAAACTAACCCCCAAATGTAAGAATCTTTAATCCCCAAAAGTAAGAAAACTAACCCCAAACATAAGAATTACTAACCCCCAAAAGTAAAAAATACTAACCACCAAAGGTAAGAAAACTAACCCTTAAACGTAAGAATTACTAACTCCCAAACGTAAGAAAACAAACCCCCAAACGTAAGAATCCTCAACGCCCAAACATAGGAAAACTAACCCGAAACGTAAGAATTACTAACCCCAAAAAGTGAAAAAAACTAACCCCCAAACGTAACAATCCTTAAACCTTAAGCGTAAGAAAACTAACCCTTACACATAAGAATTACTAACCCCCAAACATAAGAAAACTAACCCACAAAAGTAAGAATCCTTAACCCCCAACCGTAAGAAAACTAACCACCAAACAAAGGAATTACTAACATTTGAACGTAAGAAAACTAACCCCCAAATGTAAGAATCCTTATCCCCGAAACAAAAGAAAATTAACCCCTAAACGTAAGAATTACTAACTCCCAAACGTAAGAATCCTTCACCCCTAAAAGTAACAAAACTAACCCCCAAACGTAAGAATCCTAAACCCCCGAACGTAAGAAAACTAACCCTTAAACGTAGGAATTACTAACCCCAAAACTTAAGAATCCTTAATCCCCAAACATAAGAAAACTAACCTCCAAACGTATAAATTGCTAACCCCCAAACGTAAGAATCCTTAACCCCCAAACTTGAGAAATTTAACCTCCAAAGGTAAGAATTACTAACCCCCAAATGTAAGAATTACTAACCCCAAAACGTAAGCATCCTTAACCCCTATACATAAGACAACTAACCCCCAATTGTATGAATTACTACCCCCCAACGTAAAAAAACTAGCCCCCAAACGTAAGAATCCTTAATCCCCAAACGTAACAAAACTAACCCCCAAACGTAAGAATTCTTAACGCCCAAACGGAAGAAAGCTAACCTCCAAACGTAAGAATTACTAACACCCAAACGCAAAAAAACTATTGCCGAAACGTAAAAATCCTTAACCCCCAAACGTAAGAAATTCGAAAACCCTACCGTAAGAATTCTTAACCCTCAAACTAAGACAACTAACCCCAAAACGTAAGAATCCTTAACCCCATAACGTAAGAAAACTAACCCCAAACGTAATAATTGCTAACCCACAAGGGTACGAAAACTAACCCCCAAAAGTAAGAATCGTTAACCCCCAAACGTAAGAAAGCCAAGCCGAAAGGTAAGAATTACTAACCCCCAAAAGTAAAAAAAAACTAACCCCCAAAGGTAAGAAAACTAACCCTTAAACGTAGGAATTACTAACCCCCAAACGTAAGAAAACTAATCCCCAAACGTAAGAATTACTACACCCAAATGTAAGAATTACTAACCCCCAAACGTAAGCATCCTTAACCCCTAAACATAAGAAAACTAACCCCCAAACGTATGAATTACTAACCCCCAACGTAAGAAAACTAGCCCCCAAACGTAAGAATCCTTAATCCCCAAACGTAACAAAACTAACCCCCAAACGTAAGAATTCTTAACGCCCAAACGGAAGAAAACTAACCTCCAAACGTACGAATTACTAACACCCAAACGTAAGAATCCTTAACCCCCAAACGTAAGAAATTTAAACCCCTCCTAACTAACCCTCAAACGTAAGAATCCTTAACCCCAAAAGATAAGAAAACTAACCCCCAAACGTAAACATCCTTAACCCACAGACGTAAGAAAATACGCGCCCAAACGTAAGAATTAATTACCCCCAAACGTAAGAAAACTAACCCCGAAACGTAAAAATCCTTAACCCACGGACGTAAGAAAACCAACCCCCAAATGTAAGAATTACTAACCCCTAAACGTAAGAAAATTAACACCCAAACGTAAGAACTACTAACCCGCAAACGTAAGAAAACTAACCCCCAAAGGTAAAAATCCTTAACCCCTAAACGTAAGAAAACTAACCCCCAAACGTAAGAAAACTAACCCTAAAACGTAAGAATCCTTAACCCCCAAAAATAAGAAAACTAACTTCCAAACGTAAAAATTACTAACCCCTAAACGTAACAAAACTACCCTCAAACGTTAACTCCCAAACGTAAGACAACTAACCCCGAAACGTAAGAATTACTAACCCCGAAACGTAAAAAACTAACCCCCAAACGTAAGAATCGTTAACTAATAAACGTAACAAATTTAACCCCCAAATGTAAGAATCCTTAACCCCTAAACGTAAGAAAACTAACCCCCTAACGTAAGATTTCTTAACCCCAAAAGGAAAAAAAACCAACCCCTAAATGTAAGAAAACTAACCTCCAAAAAAAAGAATCCTTAACCCCAAAACGTAAAAAAACTAACCCTCAAACGTAAGAAATACTAACCCCTAAACGCAAAAAAACTAACACCCAAACGTAACAATCTTTAAGCCCTAAACGTAAGAAAACTAACCCCCTAACGTAAGAATTCTTAACCCCCAAATGTAAAAAAACCAACCCCCAAACGTAAGAAGTACTAACCCTCAAACTAAGAAAACTAACCCCCAAACGTAAGAATCCTTTACCCCAAAACGTAAGAAAATTAACGCCCAAAAGAAAGAATTACTTTCACCTAAACGTAACAATACTAAACGCCAAACTTAAGAATCCTTAACCCCTAAACGTAAGATAACTAACCCCAAACGTAAGAATAACTAACCCCCAAACGTTGGAAAACCAACCCCCAAACGTAAGAAAACTAACCCCCAAACGTAAGATTTACTTACCCTTAAACGTAAAAAAACTAACCCCCTAATACAAGAATTACCAACCCCGAAACGTAAGAAAACTAACCTCTAAACGTAAGAATTACTAACCCTAGAAGGTAAGAAAACTAACCCCCAAACATAAAAACTCTTAACCGCCAAACGTACGAAAACTAACCACTAAACAATAGAATCCTAACCCCCAAACATAAGAAAACTTACCCCCAAACGTAAAAATAACTAACCCTCAAACGTAAGAATTACTAACCCCCAAACGTAAGAAAACTAACCCACAAACGTAAGAATCCTTAACCGTTAAGAATCCTAACCCCCAAACATAAGAAAACTAACCCCCAAACGTATAAATTACTAACCCCCAAACGTAAGAAAACTAACCCCCAAACGTAAGAAAACTAACCTCCAAACGTAAGAAATACTAACCCCCAAACGTAAGAATTACTAACCCCTAAACGTAACGAAAACTAAACCCCAAACGTAAGAATCCTTAACCCCTAAACGTAAGAAAACTAACCCCCAAACGTAAGAAAACTAACCCCCAAACGTAAGAATTACTAACCCCCAAACGTAAGAAAACTAACCCCCAAACGTTAGAATTGCTCACCGCAAACCGTAAGAAAACTAATCACCAAACGTAAGAATTACTAACAACTAGAAGTAAAAAAACTAACCCCCAAACGTAAGAATTACTAACCGCCAAACTTTAGAAAACTAACGCCCAAACGTAAGAATCCCTAACCATCAAACGTAAGAAAACTAACCCCCAAACGTAAGAAAACTAACCTTCAAACGCAAGAATTAGTAACCGCCAAAAGTAAGAAAACTTACCCGCGAAAAGTAAGAATAACTAACCGCCAAACGTAAGAAAACTTACCCCCAAACGTAAGAATCCCTAACCCCTAAACGTAAAAAAACTAACCCCCAAACGTAAGAATTACTAGCCGCCAAACGTATAAAAACTAACCCCCAAACGTGAGATTCCCCAACCCCCAAACGTAAGAAAACTAACCCACAAACGTAACAATTACTAACCCCCTAACGTAAGAAAACTAACTTCCAAACATAAGAATTACTTGTCGCCAAACGTAAGAAAACTAACCCCCAAAAATAAGAGTTACTAACCGCCAAACGTAAGTAAACTAACCCGCAAACGTAAGAATCCCTAACCCCAAAACGTAAGAAAATTAACCCCTAAACGTAAGAATTACTAACCCTCAAACGTAAGAAAACCAAACCCCAAAAATAAGAAATACTTACCGCCAAACGTAAGAAAACTAACCAACAAACGTAAGAATTACTAACACTGAAATTTAAGAAAACTAACCCCCAAACGTAAGAATTACTAGCCGCAAAACGTAAGAAAAGGAACTCCCAAACGTAAGAAAACTAACCTCCTCCAACCGTAAGAACTACTAACCGCCAAACGTTAGAAAAGTAACCCCCAAACATAAGAATTACTAACCCCCAAACATAAGAATTACGAACCCCCAAACGTAAGAATTACTAACCGGAAACATAAGAAAACTAACCCCCAAACGTAACAATTATCAAACCCCAAACGTAGCAAAACTAAAACCCAAACGTAAGAAATACTAACCGCCAAACTTTAGAATACTAACGCCCAAACGAGCAAACTGGAAGAAAAGCATCCAAAATACGGATGTCCAGAAAGGAATCCCATATGAGGAAGAACTATTCGCCCGACTTCCATCAACAAAAACAGCTTATTCGATTATCCTAAGTAATAGCTACTCAATACCAACGGCTGAGAGCAAGATTTTAAATTACGGCTTCACTAAAGACAACATCCGAAAAGTCTATATGCTTCCATTCCAAATTTTGAAAGAACCAAAATTAATTTTCTTTCAATTTAAAAGTATTCACAACATTTTCCCGACGCAATCCAACTTGTTCCGTGCTGGGATAAAAGACACTGACATATGCCCCCTATGCAATTCCGAATGCCAGTCTTTAAGCCACATGCTGTGTACATGTCATGTGTCCTTGACTTTTTGGAATCAGTTTAGACTCTGGTGGCGAGAAAGCTTGCAAGAAAAAATAACTTCATCCGAGAGCGTGATCCTCTACGGCTGGCATAAAAAATCAAAAACCTGGCTTGTCCTCAACTACTCTCTCATTATTGCTAAATACCACATTTTCACTACAAGTGTATGCAAAGGCAACTTAAACTTTGAAGGTTTTCTTTTACGTTTGAAAAACAAACTAACTATTCTGCAAACAATTGCTGCGAAAAATAACAACTTAAAGCAATTTATGAAAACGTGAACCCCTGTGCTATAAGGCTACGAAGATATGTGTACTTTTGTCCGTCTTCACGTTTTTTAGTTTTGTTTTGTTCGTTTGTTTCTTTTGTTTGCTAAAGAAAAGAATTGTATCACACAAGAAAAGGTTAGTAAGTAATGTAACTATATTGTTAATATTGTATTAGTGTAGTACTAGTTAGTACTGTACGTGAGTATATTAATAAGTATTGTAAGTATTGTCTTATACGTTAAGTATTGTAAGTATTGTCTTATAAGTATTGTCTTTAATGAATAAAATTTGTTAAAAAAAAAAAAAGAGTTTAACTTAAAAAAAAAAAAGTATTGACTCTACCTTGGACGGTACCATTGCTACATGACCTTGGGCGGTACCATTGCTACATGACGCGACGTAATCTTAGGAGGAAGCCCAGATTAAAACAAGATAATGGGGTGTTTCTTGGACCTATTATTGAGACATCTGGGAAGGTAGAAGTTCCGTGAAAATAAAGTGGTTAGCCGTTAATCTATCAGTTACCTTTACTTGGCGTAGACTGTAAAGGTAAACGCGTTGCTTCTTTAGTCTGTTCAATCTAAGGGGAAATCGATGGTAAGTTAATCAAAGGTAACAGTGTTCATTATAATAGAGTTGTTTCCAATGCAGTGGCGTAATTGCTCTGGTCAATCCGAACTAACGTTATTCATAATTCGAAGCAAATCGCGTAACCAGCGCCAAGCCTCGGTAAACACTCGCAAGAAAGGCACGATTGGTTTGGGCTTTGTCCGCACTGGTTGAGAAAGTGGCCGGAATTTTGCCAACCAATCACAGAACGTACTAAAGTAAAACTAAAGCAAACGCAAATTCCTTCCGACATTCAATCGAAAGTCGCTCTACTGCCTATTGGCATTAAGTTTAGAATCAAGTATTGACATGCCAAAGTTCAACTAATTCAAACGTAATCAAATATACAGAAAAAAAATGATCCCGATCTTACCACTGGTTTCTTCCTCTTGGCCTTTGAAATAACACCTTGCTTGCAGTAGTCATGGCCACATTTGCGTTATATTAAGGAAATTGAATTCATTACGAAATAAGGATTGGAATTGAATTATGCTCATAACACAGTTGAAAACCTTTGTCAATTTTTTCTAGAATGGCTTGACCTTCAATTGATTTCAGAAGTGTTTAAGGACATAAAATTGTATGCCACTATGGTACCAAGCAGGCTAGTTACTTTGTATCCAGGCATGTTCCTTTTTGTATCTGCTGTTTCTTTGTGTTCATTTGTACAATTCTGTTGTCTTCAAAGGATATATTTCTTTACTGAAACAGCGGTGACTACAAGGAACTCTTGGCACATCGGATTCCTTGTAGCGGAGTCTGTTTTTTCTAGTGTGTATAAACAGCAACGACAGTTAATAAGCTCTGACACAGTCACAGGAAGATTTATATATTATTATACTACTATACTACCTTACTACTACCAATCATGTACAAATAAAGGATGATTGATTGATTGCTTGCTTGCTTGATTGATTGATTGATTAATTGATTGATGGATGGAATAAGAAACATGCCATGGCATTGTCCGGAATTGACAAGGGTATTGCAGGGCAACGAGGTAACGATCGGCAAAAAGGACATTCCTCCTTAATTGGATTTTACCGGCTCTAAGTTAAAACATATCTTTATGGCGTTAATAGGAATAACACTGTGCAAGGGGTATGGATAACAACATTAAAAAAATAAACAATTGGGATAATAGGGATATGTTGAATAATCATGACTGCAGATCCTTCATGCGAGCGGAAAATGTAGTGTTAATAACTATAAGGAATAATAGTCAGTAGACGGTGTTAGGTTGCTGAACCTACTGTGTGGAATCTTGCAAATTTGGTGCAACATTTTGAGCCCTAAATTTGCTTCATAGTTAAAGCATTTGCAAGCTTAATCAAACAACTCCTTTTGGAGAAATCCTTATGTGGATCTGTAGTAGACGTACCTGTATTTGAATTGGACGCAACTCTTCTTAAGTTTGTGGAGTACTTAATCGTGGTTCTCTCTTTATCTTAAAAATAAATAAATAAATAAATAAATAAATAAATAAATAAACCAAGTCTGAGATATAAATGTGTAGGAAAGAAACCAAAACAATAACAACAACAAAGAAAATTACATAGCAAAGTGAGCTAAGCAGATTCTACATTTGCGAAAACAGGCGTTTATACACACTACACAGTACAAAAAAGCCTTGAATACCGGAACGAAGGCTGCCGATGAATTTGAAATATTTGGCCACACTTTACGAAGGCGTCCAGTTTTTTAAATTTAAATCTCCAAACAATGCCTGCATTCGTCTTGTGCAGTGCTAAACACGGAGCGTCAGAGCCTCTATAAAGTGAACATACTAAATATACTCACGGTGAGGTATGACTGTCCTCCAGTGTAGCAAGGTGAATAGGTAGTACTCACGTCCAAACCAACTGCCAAAGAAAAAAAAAATGGGTCCCGTTCGTCTAAGACATCCTTCCTTCAAAATAAATGACGTAATGTTAGGAAGCCCAGAAGCAGAGACACCTCTTTTTTGACGTTGTTTCAGTACATCTTTTATTGTCAAAATAATCCCTTCTTCTCTAAACTGACTCAGTCAGACCCAGTTCAGCATTCACAATATACCATAATATACCATAAGTCGTTCAACAAGGTGTACACAGTAGAAGAGAATACAGCAAAAATTTATTCCTTTTGATAGCAAAAGTGTGCAAAACGAAGACCTATTTATGTTAATGAGTAAACAGGAATACTCTGACTGATTGTCTCACCACTAAACAGGAACGTATTCGTTTCCTTTAGTCGATTTTATGACTCTTGAACCCAATAATTTATGCATTAGGTTCGGCTCATGAAAAGTTCGACGTCTGAAGCAAAGCCGTTCCAAAGCTTAAATTCCCGGATGAGCCAGGGGGGAAGAGCGGCTGAGCCGTTCCCAATTGAAACAGCCGTTCTCAACTGATTCAGACGCCGTACTTTTCATGTACTTAATTCGGGGTATTAGGTTTGGCTCATGAAAAGTTCGGCGTCTGAACCGGGCCTTAGAGTTTTTTTCCAGGCCTCCCTGAACCTTTATATGGAAACTCAGTGACGGTATCCTTTCCTTAATTTTAATTTATAGTTTCAACTGTATAATAAAGAATAGCAAACCTTGAAGTTCATCCCTGTTTTGATGCTGCCGTGACAAAAATTTTAACTCTTCCTGGTAATGACTGTCTTGACCCTTCCTTAAATAAATTTATAAATCAAATTTAATACTTATATACATGTAGCGCAAAATTCATTATATCTATATGATCTAATGCGCTTTACAATTATTTAAAAATATATATCTAAAAGAAACTGCTCGGAATATGATAGTTAAAACTACAAAATGGAACAAAATCATATTTAACAATAAATTAAAAAGCGATAAAAAAATCTATATGATACATAGTCTAAAAATGCTTACGCAATTAACAGTATGCTTGTTTAAAAAGATAAGTTTTCAGTTGTTTCTTAAAAATATTTACACTACTTACAGCCCTTAGGCTTTCCGGAAGAGAGTTCCATAAGAATGGGGCAGCTACCGAAAAAGCTCTGTCCCCAGTGATCTTGGCAGATCTAATTGCCGGGCGAGCTAATAAATTACTAAAATTTGATCTTAAATTATAATTAGAATTGGCTTTGAATGATACAATATTACTAAGATATGCTGGCGCTAGGCCAATGAGAGCTTTAAAAGTCATCAAATTTACCTTAAAAATAATCCTAGATTTAACTGGCAACCAATGGAGATCAATCATCACAGGTGTAATGTGCGAATAACGTGGTGTTTTGGTCAGTAACCTGGCGGCAGCGTTTTGAACGCGTTGTAACCTATTAACGTCTATGGCAGGCAAACCATATAACACCGCATTACAGTATTCGATTCTGCTTATAACAAAAGCTTGCACCAATGACTTTGCAGCTTCAAAAGGCAGATAATTTCTTATACGCCTTATGTTATATAGCGAAAAGAAAGCTGATTGACATGTTTTGTTTATATGGCTGCGAAACTGGAAATTAGAATCGAACCAGACACCAAAATTCGTAGCTTCACTGACTGATTTTACTTGCGTGTCACCAACCATAAGGCTGTCAGTTCTAACTTTGCTAAGTTGCTGGCGAGTTCCAATGAGCATGAACTCAGACTTATCTTCATTCAGCTTTAATTTACAGTGGGTGACAATCAGTCACGCCCTTACGGCCCTTGAGGAACCCCAAATGACAAATCAAATCTATCAGACAGTACACCATCAATCATAACATGTTGAGGTCAAGCTGACAAATAGGAGGCGATCCATTTGAGCGCATCTCCAGTTACACCAAACGATGTCTCGAGACGGCGTAAGAGCCGAGGATGGTATGGTCGACCGTATCAAACGCAACGCTAAGGTCAAGTAATACAAGCAAAGGCACATGTTGACGGTTCATGTCAAGTAAGATGTCATTAACTATCTTAACCAGCGCCGTCTCAGTGCTATGTGATTTCCTGTAAGCCGACTGCAACTCGGGAAACAGTTCGTTTTCATGACATGGGCGTATACTTGGTCAAATACTACTCTTTCAGTAATCTTGGACACAAATTGGAGATTACTAACCGGACGCAAGTTCTTGTAAGCGAAATCATTAGCGCCCTTCTTGAACAAAGGGTTTAAGTCATTCATTAGCCTTAAAATAGAAATCAAAAGAAGGTTATACTGAGCAACGAAAACCCTACTAACAGTGCTCTCCTAAAACAAAGGTTACAATTGTCACAAGGGGATAAAAACAACTGTTACTGTAGTACACTTCAATTACCAATGATATCTGGAATAACGTTCTCTGTCATGAGCAAGGGGAGGATATACTTAAAACATGGCTGGAAGCTAATAATTACCTCCCAGCCATGCCCTATTGGTGTTACAGGTTGTGTTGTAAAGCTAGCTTAAAATGTTGAAGTCATAAAAACATTGTTTTACTTAACGTGGACATTTTTTCCTCCTGTGATAGACGCATCAATCTTTCCAGCTCCTCTTGTTTCTAGGGAAAAAAAAGCAATATACAATGCAGATTAATTTGATAGCAGTTGCGTAGAAAAGGTAGAAGGAAAAGAATCAATAGACTGTACACCTCATGCAAAATTACACGATACAGCAGACAGTGGACTCAGCCACAGTGAACAGATTTTCCTAGCCCATGACAATTTGATAGACAGACAGACAGACAGACAGACAGACAGACAGACAGAAGGTTTATTAATACCTCAATGTTAATATAAAACTGAATTGCTAAGGCCCACAAATAATGCTAATAACAATAATCTGCAACTGGAAATTTAAATCCTTTTAATCTCCAAACTTCCACATCAGATATAACGTTTTGAGTTTGAAAGTCAAATAAAGTTAAATTTGGTTCAAAAGATCTAGGGATGGAATGAATTTGTTTTTCAGCAGGAGAGCCATATCACATGCAGTTTCCCCATATTCAGATCAAAATCAAATTTGGAAACATTGGTTTTTGTGAAAAACTTTCAGAGAACCTACATCAAACATAACCAACACATTCCCTGCCAGCAGACTGGTCTTTTTTCACTGCATGTTGAGTTTTGACAACAGAAGATTGCACGTGCACTGACTCATAACAATGTTTTACCAAACCAACATCTACACTCTTAGACAAAATAATTAAAATCAATTAATGAAAAAGGTTGTCATGTCTTTTAGGAGAGCAGGGATAGTATGACTTGGGCTCAATTTCTGGAGTTGGCCACACGTGTGAAATTATTATTATTATTATTATTATTATTATTATTGTTATTATTATTATTATTATTATTATTATTTAGTTTGCCGTCGTTGTTTGAACTTGTTTGTAGTTAATTCTTGGTCAAAAGGATTTCTCTGTTGTTGTTGTTTCTCTGCAAGTTCCAGCTGTTAATTCAACTTTTTTTTGAGGAGACCAACCATTGAATTGCGGTGAACACGTTTCAGAGCATTGATCTGGAAAGTGAAACATATAACATCACTAAAAGCTTGAGTTTAGCATGGCAATTACAAATATTCTGTTGACATCCCAATTAAAGTGGAATAATGAATTTCAGTAAAGTAGGAGACAAATGTGATGTACTGCAACTCTAAGCTGTGAAAGGCAAGATTTGTTAATCATTATTACGGATGTTTCCAAAAGAAATTGTCAAAACTTTAGTATGCAGTTAGACCCTTGAGGAAAGAATACCTTTTTTTATTTAATCTTCATAGCATTAGATTTCTGCACAATCTGATTCCATCAGAGGTAAACTGCATATTTTGTTAGAACACCCACACTTAAAGTGCACCTAATCCCCCAATTTTTTTTCTCTTAAATCTTTGCACCTGTTCAAAAGATATTGCGCTACTTGACGCCTTTTTCAACCAAATCTTGACTCTTTAAAGGCTGTAAAAGTTACGAAATCTAGCCATCATCTGTCCCATGACTGAGCTGTTAAGGGGCATGGGTCTATTCCTTACTTGATGTCACAAACTGTGAAAATGCATGCAAAGCAGTCAAAAATGTCAAAATTTAAGTCCATTCCATTCTATATTTATGGTAAGGCAATCAGGGATGATTTGCGGTCCAATTTAGGGATCATTTCCCTTCTGAGGATCATTTGTGGTCCAATTTGGGGATCATTTCTGGTCGGGTGATCATTTGCGGGCCTGTACAATTATCCTAGTTAACAATACAATTGAACCCTTTACCAGACGAGGGCCTAAGAATGGATTAGCGGGATGCGGGATAAGCATTTTTTCGCTGCCGGGATGCGGGATGAAAGAAAATTTGAAGGCAGGATGCAAGATGCCAGGTTAGGAATGGGCCGGAAGCGGAAAGTTTGTCATTCTCATGGCGGGAGGCGGAAATTATTGATTTTTCCGGGCGAGAAATCGGGATAGATGATGACAATGGCTGAGGTCACACTAGAGGCTTTACCATGGTAAACATTGCTTTACCAAGGTAAATTGCGCAACCACCTATTTACCGTAGTAAAGCTGTGAAAGTCATAAAAAAAGAGATTTGACGCTTTCCATGTGCACTTTTTCGCATAATCAGTAAACTAACACGTGACGAGTACACTAAATGTTGACATGTCGCGTGAGTTCATATCGGCTGTAAGTTACAGAACTATGACTTGGCGCATAATAAAATTATGGATCAACAAGAGAGAGTTGTATTTTCAATTGTTCCCATTTTGCTTTTAATTCTGCTGCTTAGACGAGCACGTAGAATTCGCTTCCTTCTCTTACACACAACTATTTAGAACTTGGGACCAAAGAAAGTGCAGCGGTTTCATTAATTAACCGTAGACGGCAAACACACAGAAAAAGAAGAGTGTGCAGACCCTCGACCAAAGGGATGGTTTGAGGAAATGTATAATAACCGGCTCCTTTGAGCACTTTGGAAAGACCATTTCAGGGTAACACGGGAAACATTCGACTTCATTTGCCAGCTCGTTGAAAGGGACTCAAACACACGGGCGAATGAGCGGGAAAATTAATTTCATGTTTATAAAAAATGAATCCACAAATGTATTGTAATTCCTGCGTTTGTCCAAAAAGATGACAAACTGTCAACAAAATAAGCATAGTTTAGATAGACAAGAGATGTAACCACCTTTTTTTTGGTAACTAGATTCTTATCTGGGGTCAAGTCAACTTTGTTCTTGCCGCTCTTGTCAGGGAAACTTACCAGAGTTAGGTTTACCATGGTAAACTGAAAATTGGGGGTCACACTTGCAGTGCCATTAACCATGGTAAACTTGAGTTTACCATGGTTAAATTTCTCCAGTGTGACCTCAACCAATGCACGAATCCGTGAAGAAAAACTAGTTTGGTTGTTTATTATTTAAACCGTTTTCTCTATCCTGTCTGAAATCAGTTCTAAAGAGATCTTTATCAATCACATGAGTGCTTATTTCATGTTCACGCACAATAGAAATGACAATATACAGTACCGCTCGAAACTATTGGACCCTTTGCACGCGGTAAAACCTCGTCTTTGCCGATCGTGATTGCCGCGAATTCACCGCGGTGGGACGAAAACCGCGACCGCGGCAAACCCCAAAGCAACCGAAAGCCGCGGTGAATTTGACGCGGCAATGCCTCTGTAAATAGTGACTAATTACTATTGTCGGGGTATTGTTTAACATTTATATACACAAGAAAGTGTGAGGACTCACCGAATCGGAAACCATCGGTCGACTGTTGTGACTCGAATTCCCTAGTCTTGTGCGACTGTCATTTTATCCCAAAATACTCAATGTCTCTGAGGAATTCCGATGAGCGAGTGCAGGTCATCGTATCAACATTTTTTTCTAGTTGACGAATACACCAGTAGCGTCAAAAGGAAGAAAGAAAATCGAGCAATTAAGTTTGAAGAACCAGCCGCCATATTTGTTCGTTTTCAGGTAGGTTCGTCATGTATGGGGACATGATGTACTTACAGGTTTTCAAAGTACTCCCGCTGACCGCATCAACAAACTTCGTAAGTCAATGGACAATCGATTTAAAGATGCTTGCAAAGCAATATATGCTAGTATGACCATGTCCAAAGAGAAAAATCTCTTTTTCTGTAATCTTATACAGGCATTGTGGGCCAAATAGAAGCGAAGAAGAAATAATTTTTCTCCGCGAATGTACGCGTGAAATTAGTTATCACCTTCGCAGATGTCACTTGTCACGCGAAAATGTGACTGAGATCGACCTAGTCGTTGCAAGCAATGTTAAAAAGATGAATGTGAGCCCAAAACACAGAGACAGCCTTGGCAGGCCCCCAGAACGTGTCAATATCCTGAGCATAAAGGGAAGTTGAAAAACTTGAAGAAGGAAAAATTATCGTAATCAAGTTCAAACTTCGAGGGAGATTTACACATTGTTGGTGAAATAGCACAAGTGGGTTCCTGTAAGTACCATATATACTACTTTTGAAGCATACAATTATTCAGACTTGACAGTGTATCACTGTAGAAATTAGATCGAAAAAGTACAGTCCTTCTGTTACATACGCACATGGTTATTTACCTTGTTTTTTGTGTAATTTGGTTAAGCAATCTCTACAACATGTAGAAAAAAAAACATAAGGAGAACCTGGAGAAGGCGACTGACTGGAAAGTTTTTCAGAAGAGGAGCCTCCTATTTTTGAAAGTTGCAACAGGTACTATATATGTGTGCTGAAAGGTTGGTCATATATACAAGAATGTAATATACTGGTGTCTTTACTTATTAAAGTAGAAATATTTGTTTCTGCATTGTCATTAATATGAAGGAAAAAATTGTTTACCAGGAATGCCAGGTAGGAAGCCAAGTTAACTATCATCAATGCCATATAAGAAAGTACCAACAGCTACAAAGACACTCGATGGAACTTACGTGGATTGGAGTGTGGGAGGTGATGGTAATGCCTAAATGTACTGTACTCTTTTGTCAGAGAACATGCACACTTTTACCATAGTGGTTAATTTATTTTACCTCTCTTATTCCAGCAAATACCACCTTCCCGCTCTGTCCCTCTAACATTAGCGCCCCACTTAAACTTTATTAAAATTATTATTTCAAACACCTTTGTTTCATTTAGCAACCCTCTTCCAGGACATAGATCCTTAGTATTTACGCATTCAGGTATTTAATACAGGAATGGTATACCTGAATGTATAAATACTAAGAATCTGTGTCCTGAAACTCAAGGTATTTGCATTTCTGCAGGCTGTTATCAGTGCTTCTAGATCCGAAGAAGGCTCCACTCCATACTGAGAGGTAACAGCTTTGTATAATTCAGCTCCGCTTTCTGGGGCAATCATATTACATACCAGACGGCAATTCTCACTGGCGTTTTTCAACACACGTTGACTTGGCTTCTGGGCACTTTCCCACAGAATGTCTCACTGAAATGCAAGAGGACTGTGCAGTGCATTTGACTACTCATCCACAAGTTGTATTGAAAATATAGAAATAATTTATTAGATGTTTGGAGGTTCTTAGAATAAGTCAGAATTTTAAGAAAGTTGAGTTTTTCTTGTGCCACTAATAGCCCAGCTCTTGCAAATGGCGTTGACAATGTCCTGTTCAAGAGACTGTTATTTTAGTAATTTGACATACTCTGGTTTGATTTTACCATCTGTTTTAAGAAAATTAAGAGGTTTCTATCAGTGATGTAATTCTTATGTTCCTATTCTAAATATATGCTAGGCAGCAAGCATCCGAAAGAAAGTTAATTTTGGCTTCATGAAAGGCCCTTGTAAATTTGAGGGTTTCGGGTATCGATGACATTCGCCTCAAAATCTTGACTATTATCCAGAATAAAAACCAAAGAATTGTGTTTTCTTTTATTGCATATCAACCTTTTTTTGGGGAGAAATTTTTAGGGAAATTAAAATTTTGATCCAAATTACGTGGCCAATATTCTTAGTTAGACAGCCTCTTAACAAACATACTTTGCAAGGACCTTCAGTGAAAATACTCACATGTCTTAGTATTTACCATTACATTCTATTGTTTAAAGAATTTCTGTTTGTTCATTGTCAAGACTGTCAGAAATAAATGCTAAAATAATTAGAAATACATGCAAGAAAAACGTGTCAGTAGTTAATGCCAACCAACAGTGTTGTGAGACTTAATTTTGTTTGACTATTTTAGGTAAGAATAAAATGTTCTTTTATTGAAGCAAAATGGGACAAAATTAGAAAATAATACTCCAAGGGAAATCCTAAAATAAAACAAAAACTCCAAGGGAAATAATGAACATGGACCAAAAAACTGAGTTTAAATAGACTGCTTTGAAGTTAGTGGTATTGAGTTAAAAATGGTGTCACTGCAAAAAAAATATCTTGTAAAACAGCAAACCAGCCATTAGTTTTGTCAGCAAAATCACAAGAATATTGCCTGTTTGGAGAATAAACACTCCTTTTATTACACGGCTGATTTTTTTGTTCATTTAAGAATGTTAAGCAAGCAAAAAGTTTCACTTCAACAGGAAAAATCCAAAGTGCCAGATGGGAGAATGATTCACTTCAAGATTTGGCTGGAATTTGCTATAAATAATGGTAATAGAACTGAGTGGAGTTCAATTTGGTCTGTAATCATACGATTGATTAGAAATCACAATTTAAGACCAAAATTGACCCTACAAAGGAGGCATTAACTTGAAGGAGACATTTATTCAACTGATCTTGGATATAAAGACAGGGCAACACTTGCAATGTTCGGATTTAGTTATGTGTTTGATGTTGTGATTTGTTTGTACTCTTCTGCATTGTACTAATGCCGATTTTCATGTCAGCAAGGAGGATTCTATTTTGAATTGGCAGTTCAACCTACCACAGTGACAGGTTTCAATATTGTTCTGTTGTATGTTTCTAGTGAGTTTTCAAATTAGCATTCTAAATTTATTGCTTGATTTCCTCGTCATTAAGTCAACTTCGTACACTGCCACTCTGCATATACTATAAGTACTTCAGTACTGTACCTTATCACAATTAGTGTTAGTAGTGGTAAGTATTGCATTGTTAGTGTTACATAAAGCTAATAAAAAAATAAAATAAAATAAAACAAGCATTCTAGTTTCTTTTCGGTCTTCCCACAACTTTTTCTTTGTAAACAAATTTAAATTATTTTATTGTGTCTTGTTTGTATTTTCTTAGAGGTTGTTGTTCATTGTGGTAGATACAATAATAAAAAGTGTATTAACATTTTCTCACGGTGTAGTCTGATGCATAGATCTCCCTGTTTCCCCGATGCAGATTCCGCACTCATAGGGAATCCTGTAAACCAAGCCATCTTGTTTAGCCAGATCGACGGTGTCCGTAGGTCGCATTAAGTGTGACCTAAGTGTTCGTCTGCACAATAATTTTTCACCATTAATTCACAATAATTCTCCACCATAAGTTTTAGAAAATTTAAGGTGGCTCTGAACTCTTTTGAATAATTTTTTGCAATCTTGCCAAAAAAAATTTTTATCTGCAGTTCTGTATTAAAAATGGGATCATTGAGCTTGTTTTAGAGTCATAAGCAAATGAGGTGTATTTTAACAATTTACTCTGTTGTTTATGGTAAAGTATGTGTCGAAAAAGTGACTTTAACTTGTTGACAAATGTTTAGGCATATTTTTCATGCCATAACTGTTGTAGTCAAAGTATGAGTGCTGTAATTATTTTATTTATACATTAATGCAAATAGGATGTCTTGTGTATTAAATGTTTCTAAAACGTGCAAATTTGATGATAATTTATGTGACAATGAACACAGTAATATAAATTTAATTGATTATTACTCAATTTAATTAGCAACTGACTTTTGCGTTTACCATACAGTGGTCATAAATTAAGACTTATTCTTTCCGGGCTTAGGTTGTCAGCACTTTATTATAATAACCTGGATTCCTCTTGTCTACCAGTTTGAAGATCAGAATAGTAAAGTAACAATTTTTACCTTTTGAATGTCTTGGCCAAATGCGAAGGGTAATCACTACGAGTTGTAGAACACATAATTATGCAGTTTCAGAAAAAAATTCCTACTCACCTCTGGTAATGTCATTGGATTTTCTAGGCAGACGGTGGTCTAAAAAAGGAAAAGTTTTAGAAGCAAGTATGGATATAAACTGCAATTTAATTGGGGGGGGGGGGAGGGTGCAAAACAAAAAAACCTTCCTTAGGATGAGTAACGATATTGTTTTTGGAACTGCACAGTAAGAGCTGGATGACAGCAATGTTATTACTTAAAAGAGAATCACAGTTTTTGTTCTGTGAGACATGTTTTGACAGATTTCTGTCATTATCACTGTCTTTGTAACCAACATCTAGATCCAAACAACTGTCATGTGCAGAAATATATCTTAATGAATAAATGCTATCAAACTGCCAATTTATGACCATTTGATTATTGGATTAGTTTTCTTTAGTCCTTAGTATGATCACCTGAATTGAGCAAAGCGCAACAATTGTTATTAAGGACTGACGAGATCAAAATTCTTGAATGTTATTAGCTATCATCAGCAATGACTAGGGAACAAGGATTACCAAAAGGACCTAAAAGCAGCAATTTTGTAGCAGTTTTGTTCTCTTCATTGAGATTGGAACAAGGATTACAGAATAGTGGATACAAGTAATGTACAGCAGATGTCATTAGCTGTACTCAGAATAATTTTTTTGTATCATGTATCTCACAATTGTTGTTTTTTCCTTGTCCAGAAATTTTTTTAAAAAAGCTTGAATTGTGTATATTTAATGCAGGTTCGTCAAGCCATCCAGATCAATCTGTCATCATAATTTATTTATATGTTCAAAACTTCCACCTTCACTAATAATTACTCTCCAAATTGAACAGATAGGACAATCACTTGTAGAATTACAGACTGAACTTGACTTCAATAAGTCCTTTTCATACAACTGTTCATTGTTACAAGAACACTGGAGCAAGTTCAAGTTTGCTTGAGAGCATGACAGCTGCAAGGGAGAGCATGAAAAACTCACACTTCACAGAAGTTATGTATTCATTAACACTGATTCACTTTTCACTATTATTTTTTAACACCTTGCTCTCCTTTCTTACTGGACATACCGCAGGTGAGGATTTCTTCCATGTTAGTAACTCAGGTTTACCATTTGTACTCTGAAAGAAGACAAATCCATCAATAAATTTTCCCTTAGAATAACTAACAGATAACTAATATCTAACATAAAAGAACTAATTTATATCAAGAAACCAATCTATTGAAATAACTTCTAATAATATTCAGTATATTTATCCTAGGCACTTGGCTTGACTGACATCAAAGCCATTTAGATGATTCTTTTATTGCTGGCAATTTAAAAAGGAATATAGTGGATGCATGTGTTTTTTATTTTATTCTATTCTATTAAAAAGCTTAAATGGTGGCATTTTTCTAATACAGTCAACTCTCTCATAGCGAGCACTTCCCTTTAAGCGACCATTTCCTGTTAGCAACCACTTCATAAACAACTGTTTTGTTTCTCAGTTAAATACTGTTTCAAGAGCTCTCTCGTAATAAGCTTCCACCACTCAAATTTCTTAAGGGACCGCGACCACTTTTTAGGCCATAAATTACACATATTCTTTTGTTTTCTGTTTTCGTTAAGCCGCCACCCAACATCATCACGTATGATTGTTTGTAAATCATTACTCAGAAGGGACAAAAGTTCAATTATTAACGACACTTCCCTAGACTGCTGACAGATAATAACAGTTTACAAACAGAGGAGATGTTCAAAAATATTAGAACTTATGGCTAGACAGGAATTGTTACAGTGATCTGTTCCAAAATGTTATACAAATTAAGTTTCATCAGAAGATGTGCAAAAATCAAATTAATTAGTTCCTATTTGCCTAATTTTAGCTTCTAAGGTAATATTTTTATGTAATAAATTAATCAAGCTAGTATTAGGCTTATTTTGTTGATCTTTCCCGTAAGCGACCACCGTAAGCAACCACTTTGTTGTGCCCCAAGGGTTGACACTTACGATAGAGTTGACTGTATGTCAACTGGCTCTAAAATAAAATGCCTTTTAAAACACTGCCTGAGTAAGCACTGGATACTATTTAAGTCTGTCATGCCAGCACAAACACTGGAAGTGGATAATTGACCTCAGGGAATATAAGAGCTTTAAACAGATTTTCTATTTCTACTTGTGTATTGAGTATAACCCCCTTTCCTAGTTTATGTTATAACATATAAGCAGTTATAAGCCTCGCACAACTTTTGTTGTTCATAGGATGTGAATTTTCAATCACTGTAGCTGCTAATTTGTCATGTTGTTCCATATCATGTATTGCAGGTTATTCTATGGTATTCCCTAATTCCTCTTGTTGCATTACACAAAGTGATCTAACATTTAAATGGTAAGATTTTAGAACTTTTATTCACAGACTCAAACAATTAAAACCACTTGATGCAGCATAATAAACAGCAACAAAGGGAAGTGCTGCTCAGTGGCTGTTATTTAAATGGTTGCACTTAAGGATTTTATCAACAACCTCTAAAGTTAGAATCACTTGATACTATCCAATGAACAGTGCCACAGGAACGTATTGCTCAGTAGCTGTGATTTTAATGGGCCCACTTTCCAATTTCCACAGATTCTAGAACCCCCTTGTACAGACTGGCAAATAACAGTATGGGAAAGTACTGCTTGCTCGCTTTTGTTTGGATATTCAGACTTTAGAATTTCATCCTCAGGCTCTGCAAAAATTAAGACCATTTCGTACAACAGAGCAGCCTGCAGTGTAGTGAGGAACTAATGAATTGCCACACTATACAAATTCTGGGCATAACTATGCTTGGTTGTTTTATGTTGGGAATGAACAACAGATGCATTTATTGTTGGGCAGGTACATTTTTCAGGTCACATTCCCAGATCAATGTCGTACTTGCATCTAAAGAAGAGTGTAAACATCTCCTAATCCCAAAATATTAGCTTTTTAGTATGGGGTTAGGGCTAGGAAACTCTGTTTAGCCTGGTTGTATACAATTATCACAGTAAGCTGTATTTGTGACCTGTGACATGTTAAAGAAACGTTTTATATTTGTTATATTGAATAAAAACTTAAGTTGGCCTATCATGAATTGCCTATCACAATTTGATTTGACAAAGAGTGGATAACTGTATCCAGCGAATAACTCGCTAATCCAGTGGATACAACGTATTGGTTGGAGTACAATTTATCTGCTGGATAGCGACTTATCCACTGGATAGAGTTATCCCCTCTTTGAACAACCGGGTCCAGAAGTTACAAGTAAAAGGTAGAGTTAAGATTTGAATGGTGACTTACTCATTTGGAAGTGTAAAGAAACGGTAAAACTTGCCTTAGTTATCCTTGTGGGTGCCTAGTTTCCTCCAGGGATGAAAGGAAGAGGGAATCTGGAAAAGAATAACCTTGGCAGGACCATAGTGTCGTTTTTGGCGGGAAGGTTTGGTTATGTTAATGAAGATCCGTAGCGGTTCGATGTCGTATTTATGTGGCTTAGTTATTTTTGATTTTTTTAACCGCCTGGTGATTGAAGGGCATCATTAAGTCCGGATATCCGCAAGTCACTGGCACCTTTCAAAGAAACGAAACGTGTCTTCCATCCTTCCATCGTTGAAAGAGCTTTTAAGCACTAAACCTTTGGCGATGGCTGATGGATCGATCCAGGCGGAAAGTTTATCAGCAACTCTTCAATATTCCTGTCCACGGTAATCTTTAGTTTAGCCGGCTAAACCTCGAGTTGTGGCCCATTTGCCAAGCTATGTCGTGTTCGAACTGCGGAAATGAAGAGTTGGTTTTAGACTTATAAAATTTCTAACAAAGCACAGGACTGTGTGTTCCCCGTCAAAAAAGTCCGCCATTACCCACAATGCAAAGGGAGCCTTCATTCTTGTACCACAGTCAAACCACAACGCACGCTCGTCCCATCTAATAAACAGAATCGCTCGACCTCGATTTCAATGAAAATTGACTTTTATGTTTTCCACATGTAAATATATAGGACTGCAACCTATGTAATCAAGAAAAAGAAAAAAAATAGCTTGCAACGAACACTCGACAATCGAACGAAGAAATCTAAGAGAGAGAGGGAGAGAGAGAGAGAGAGAGAGAGAGAGAGAGAGAGAGAGAGAGAGAGAGAGAGAGAGAGAGAGAGAGAGAGAGAGAGAGAGAGAGAGAGAGAGAGAGAGAGAGAGAGAGAGAGAGAGAGAGAGAGAGCCACAGTTCTGGCAAGGCTACTATCCAAAACGAATCTGAGAGACTTGTTTACTCTGTGAACCGTACGCAATCTCTTAGGGATCGATCTCCGTGAAATTAAATGCTCGTCAACCGTGCACGTTCGGTCAGCCCCAACTTTATAATAAAACGTTCCTCAGTCAATCTCACACCCAATAGTAGTGTAGTAAAACGAACAGAGAGATAAAACTTTTAATGGTAGATTTCTTGGCTCACTTATCCATGAAGAACTAAAAAATCAGACCCACCATCAATGCCAATACCGTGCTAAAAGCCATTTCAGACCATGGCAGTGAAAGATTACATTCCCATTGATTTGAACAAGAATAAGGGGCACAGCAGGTTCCCCCCCGGTGTATGAGTGTCACAGGACAACCATCCTCCATGCCAATACCGTGCTAAAAGCCATTTCAGACCATGGCAGTGAGAGATTACATTCCCATTGACTTAAACAAGATTAAGAGGCACACCAGGTTCCCCCCCGGTGTGTGAGTGTCACAGGACACCCATCCTCCATGCCAATACCGTGCTAAAAGCCATTTCAGACCATGGCAGTGAGAGATTACATTCCCATTGACTTAAACAAGATTAAGAGGCACACCAGGTTCCCCCCCGGTGTGTGAGTGTCACAGGACACCCATCCTCCATGCCAATACCGTGCGAGGTTAGGGTTAGGGTTAGGGTTAGGGTTAGGGTTAGGGTACAGGACGCTTTGCTTTGGTTCATTTTTTTTTTAACTTTACTTGGAAGCCGCGATTCATTGTACGGATGTTTTGCCTTGGGATATTCATTTTAAAAGGCATCACAACTTTTCTTGTTTATTAAACGCCCACCTTAAGGGATCACTGTTTTGTATTTTATTGGGAAGTTAACGCATAACTAATCGATTTTTTTTCCTTCTATTTTCACGGCAGACATCCTCGCTGCTCTGATTTATTCGTTCGGACCTGACTTGGGGAGAGTTGGTAAGGAAGAATGCTGTCTGATAGCGTAACTAGATCACGCCCCTTGCAAGAGAAAATCTCGCAGTGGAACTGACGTACCTTTACCTCCTTGGATAATTTTGTATTATTTTTTCACCTGAACAACACGAAATTGAACTGTGGGCTCCAAGATGGCAGCTGTATTTGGCAATCTCACTGTATTAAGGCGGCGCAAAGAACTTTTTTACTGCTTTACAGAGGCGAGATCTAAGTTGTTCTCCAATATTGGGGAAGATTATTTAAACAATGCTGTACAATATCTTGGTATAGAAATTGTTATGAGTAATGTAGAGGAAACAGCTATTGTCCAAAAGTTTCTCCCATCTCAAATCGGGCCTTTCGGGTTAATAAGCGAACAAAATCTTTTACGACTCCAAGCCATGCTGCTAAATTCAAGACGAGTAGAGAGTCAAATGCCAAACTCTGGGTACCAATTTCCCTTTGGCGCGAATAACGTCGCAACCAGTTTCTTGCCAGCTGATTTTAGATTTGTGTCTTGGCCTTTTGAAGGTAGATTTGGGAGGGGGGAACTCAATACTTCTCAGACTAGCAACCTCAACGAAAATAAACACGAACGGGGCGAAACGTCTTCAAACTGGGAGGTTAATGAAAGCGCAGAAGGTGAACACCTTGCCGCTTCGAGTGGCTGCCAAGAAAATCTATCGAGGCAAGAAGAAAGTGATAGTGAATTAGAGCCCCCGAAACTCGCGAATGAAAATACGATGAATGAAAGGCCTGCCTCTACAGTCAATTTCAGTGAAAAGAAAGCGAAGCCTGCAAGTTTAAGTCACGAAGAAATGTCACCAACGCTTCGCACTGAATTTTCTGAGATACGCAAATTTTATTCTCTCGAGCTTAACTTCGACCGTGAAGGCGGCTCCTTGCAAAGTACCACGATTGACAAGATGTTTGAACGAACCTGTAGATTTCTGTGGTTTTTGAAAAACGTAAAAAATGTCCAACCTGAATTGTCTTATTGCGCGAATCCAGAATCCATCCAAGAATTTGTTCATTACATGATGAACACGCGTGGTTGCAAGGCAATAACTTGTAGTCGTTACATAACAGCTTTCATAAATGTGTCCAAAGTGCCTCTAAATTCACACGGAAACAATGAAAAAGAGGATTCAAACGATTCACTGGAAAGATTAAGATCTATTCAGAGGCAACTAGAGCGTATCTCAAGAAAAGAACGAGTAGATGATTTGGCAAAAAAGCCTCAAGTAGAGAAAGTCGTTTACTCAGAGCTGCTTGAACTTTGTAGGGAACTGAAATGGGAGGTTAACGAAAAGACCGGTCAAGATCAGGCTAGGAGCTGCATGAATTTGTGCTTGTTACTGCTCTACTGCGCAGCTAACCCCGGGCGTGCCAAAGAATACATCACGCTCCGTATTTATAAAAATCAGAGTGAGGAAGATTGTAGAGATAAAAACTTCATCTGTTTCGAAGAAAATGGCAGTGTCATCTTGTTTGAAAATGCCTACAAAACTAGACCGACATATGGCCCAAATAGGACTGATTTGACACCTTTAAGCTTCCTCACATATTATCTGCAATTATACGTTACGAAATTGAGGTCCTTATTGCTGAATGGCAAAGAGCACGATTTCTTTTTCCTTAACCGCAGAGGCGACCCTTTTACTCATGCATCGTACAACAATTACATCTCAGCCCTGTTCGAGAAATATTTGTCTTTAAAGTTAACCACTGTCGATCTCAGGAAGGCGGTTGTAAACTACTTCTTGACGTTGCCGCAAAGTGGCGACTTGTCCTTAAGAGAGTCGTTTGCGACCTTGATGAAGCATTCGGTGAGAACGCAAAAGCGATGTTATGATGAACGTCCGTTGGCTCAGAAAAAAAGTAGAGCGCTGGGTCTGTTGAGCTCTGTCGCTTCTCGAAGCCTAGAGGAAGATGGCATTCAAATTATCGGTGACGAAGACGAAGAGGGTCGTATTGAGTACTTGCCGGTGCCCGGAGATTTCGTGGCACTCGTCGCATCTAACTCTACTAAGAATACTCCTGAGGTTTTTGTGGCCAAAGTTTTGCGTTTGTCTGAAGATCACAAGACAGCTTATCTAGCCGAGTTTTCGGAAATTGAGCCGGGGAAATTTAAATTGAATGCGGGTAAGAGCTACGCAGAATCGGTCAAGGCACTAATATTTCCAGTTGATGTTGTATACCTACACTCGAACGGCGTTTACGAACTTAGGACTCCCAAAATCGACATTCATCGCCAAGTTCACAAGTAGTAATAGTTTCTTAAAAAGTTAACCGTATTCACTTGTTGTTGTTCATGTTACTAGATGGCGGGAGCGACGTCCTTGTTTGTGGATGAAGTGTTATTTGAAGTTCTGAAAGAATTGGGTCTTCTAGTACAGCTCTACGAAGAATTTATCGTCAGTGATCAAAGGACTGTCATTTGCTTGCCTTCCGCGAACTATTCTCGTTCACTATCGTTTAGTTTCCTCAACTTTACGAGTGATTTTTACTGTGCGTTCCTCAGGAACAGCCCTACCTTGCGCATCTGCAAGTTATGTTACCAAGAGCACAGCCGAAATTACCTGTGTCTGCCAAACATGTTCGAAAGACACTCTTTAGACCTACTTTTCGATATTTTTGAATGGAAACGACGATATGTCTCGTTCGCAGATGATTTAGTTTCATTAGTGAGGCTCTGTGGGTACTTATTAATCAAACCCAACGTCGTCCATACCTTTCTAGCTAATCTGGTGGCAATCGATGAGGTTATGAAGTCAGAAAACCTGCCTATCTTTGCTTTCGAGCTCTACAGAAACGGCTTCTTTGAAACTGCCGCGTACTTTTCGCAAGGTGTTGACCATCCGCGCTTTTATAGCCTATTGAAGACGTTTCGCAGCTATCGCGACGTAAAACGCAAACTTCGCAGCTTTAAACGTTACAGGAACTTTGCTAGAACCTGTACTTACTCGTCAGGGAGGGTGAGATTTTTGAGGATCCGTGCCGCATTTTATTATGATTTTACTTACTAACTTGAGCGGAACCCTGCTCGTGCCTTAATGTAAGGAAAATTAGGAAATCTGTGCGCACACTTATATACAGTAGAATTTATCTTTTCATTTGACAGTTTTTCACATGTACACCACCGTATTCTTAAGAGTTTTTCCCCCATCATTTCTTTCAGACAGAGAGGCTTCTCTTTAACCTTGTTGCAATGCCACGTCGCCGTAAGCGCTCAGAGCGCGCGCGAGAACGCCTCGAAAAGTTCCTTGCCTCCAAATGCTTCATCTGTTATACCCCTCAGGACACCCCTTCTAAACCATTACCTTGTTGTGGGCATCGAATCCACGAGGATTGCCTGCTCTCATGTTTCCGGTATGCTATTGGCAACTTGAGAGATTGTTGTCCCCATTGTCGGACTAAGCTCACTCCGTATAACATCTCCCAAACAGCTCCTCGCGGTTCTAATTTGTTTTGTTTTGAGTCGGTCAATTATCCACCCCCACCCCCTCCGCCTCCCGCCTGGGATGATGAATTCTCAGTTTTTGCATTCGTTGAGGAGAACGAATCGGATGACATGTTTCTGAATCCCCACCCCACTCCACCCCCACCCCCGGGTTGGTCTGAATTCCGTCGACAGTGCCGACAAGACACCCGATAGACCGCGGTTTTTGAGGCACAAAACATGGTACCCGCGGGAACCCTTAAGTAGCGATAGTAACAAGTACAAAATTGTGGAACGTACAATGTAAGCTGCCAATGCCCCATTCACACCGACTAAACGTGTCCACTTGAACTAGGAGTAATAACATCAGGCTTATTGATAGAAAAATGTAAGACTGAATTTTGCATCTAAGGGAATTTGTAGCTGCGACTTCATGCATTCAATAGAATTGAAGTGAAGTAAACGTCAGTATGTTAGTTTACGAGGGCATCGAATGCAAGCCTAGTTAAACAAAAGTACCCACCAACATGTTTTATGATCGGTGTGAACAGAGCATTGGACGATTTAGCAACAATTGAACTGAATGTTAAATATAGTGGTAACGTTTCGTTTTCTTTGTGTATGAAGCCGTTACGAGCCTTATTTGTATGGAACAAGAATTAACACGGTACAAAAAGTAATCACGTTTTCACATCAGCTTTATTTTTCTGTATTTCTAGTTTAATATTTGAAATGACACTGTATTATTGTTTTAATCAGAGTGTTGCATTTTAGTTTTTACTACCATGAGAAGTTGGTATTAAATGTTACTGTTTGTTGAAGAGGAGATTTTCTTGTTGTCCATTCAGCGTCAAAAAGCTTTCACTTAACCACTGTCATACTGAATTTAACAAAAAAAATTGAAGGTCACTTTTTTTATATAAGAGATCTTATTCACGCTTGCAGATTTATAGAATGTTCAGTCTGGGAGTTTCTCCCAAAACAGTGCCGCTAACACACGGGATATTTGAATTGCAGTTCTCCGCGTTGATTAACCTTCAAGATTTTTCTAACTTCAGTATGGCAAACTTTATCCAAGAACCCATCTTTCTTGCGGTATCCACGGTACACTGCATTTTTGATCGCAGAAAATTTGTCTCAAGTGATTCATTTTCAGTTGGACGCATCCCCGAAACGAATCTGGCACTCATCCTGTTTCTTATAGACAACTGTGTTACCTAGACTCGTGACTGTCTCGCAAACATTTTTCAGCGCGTCTCAGTTGCACGTATTTGCGTCAAATTCTGATTGGTTCCTTGGACTGTTTGAAGGAAAAATGACACCAAACTAGTACTCGTTATTTATATAACACGGATGAGTAAAGAATGAATGTCTTGCCTCTCCCTTGCCTGCAACTGACAAACAGAAAAAGGTGTTATTCTCATCACAATAAACTCTGGGCTTCGGTTAGTCGGGGAAGGGAGGGGGGGGGGGGGGGGGAGGGAGCGTCAATTACCTAGGCAAAATTGACAGATCTATGTTACACCGAAACTTTCTCAGGTGCGACGTACAGCTTTCATATGACGATAAACGTTTCATTTCCATGGTTATAATAATAGGCCTTAACAGGCTTGATATAACAGTGTTTGTATGGATGTCAAATAAAATTTTCATAAAACATCGCTTCTGAAAAAATCATCAATTGGCAACTTTTGGCACCAGGAAGAGTATTAAAAAAAAAACCATTGGAGTGATGTAGCTGTGCCAGAAAGCGTTCAGTCGTGTTTTGACCTTTCCATACATTTGTCTGTATAGCGAACCAGCCTTAAATTGCTACTAAAAGTAGTTTTCGGGAAAAAATACAGGGAAATGTATGGAAAGTTCAAAGCACGACTGGACGCTTTCTGGCACTAGCATAGTTAAATAACATGTGTACCGCTATGGCAGAAACTTTGTTTCAGTCAAGAATGAAATACTGCGCAGGATTTAAAGATTATAAAATCGACGCTGTTAAAGGGGAAGTATCACGAAAATTTGATGTAATTTCAAAACCCAAAAATGTTTGTCTGACAACAGAAACAAAAAAAATAGTTGTCTAGGTTTGTTATAAATTATATCCCCAGTGCAAGAAAACTGCCGATTAGTGCCTCTAGCCAGGGATAGAGTAGGTCACAATGGATTGAAACTTGAAAAATATTAGCCTAATGTTTTTCAAGTTCTCGTATTTTTGTCTCCAAAATGTGCAATAATAGAACAAATCACAAGTCGTTCCTGGTTTTGTAGTAAAGTGAAGGTCTTATTTCACCCCTGAAATTAAACCCCATGATACTTCTCCTTTAAGAAGCAGCGTCGAGTTTAGAATCTTTAAATTCTGCTCACCGCTATGACTTACCTTCAAGTTGTAAGATTACGAGGCTAGCGACATCGTCAGCACAACATGTCGGTCAATCGGTCCACACGATTTACGCGCACGCGTAGACGCATTAGTGACTGTATTGGTCACCAGTCTCTTGGAACGCGAGTTTCCAACGAACTTTGTCGTTTTGACTGTAAAAACTCTGATATGCAATGGAGGAATACGTTAGAATTCCAAAACATCTGATCGTCGATCTTCTGAGAGCCGAAAATGGCTTGTCAGCAGCTCTTGTCCAAATGCCGTCAACTGTCCGTCCCGTGGTTAACAGATGTGCTGTTAAGATCCGCCAAATTGCTGCAACGGCTGGGTTAGCTGCGGGAGAGGGTTCATCGGCTCATGGACAATTACCCGTTAGCAATTCAGCTAGTCAAGGTATGTTTTTATCTTTTGAAGTTGTCGTCAAGCTAAATACATCGGTGTAACGGAGATTTTTTAGTTTTGCTTTGTTTACTTTAATAATTTTATGAGCACATTGCCATAAACAGATTGAAAATTTAGGCTAAGAGTTAGCAAACTAGCGATTTGTAACCTACGAAAGAGATTTTGTTTTGAATGAGGATGGAACTCGAAGTACTTGTATTTACAGTGCCCAGTTTTATTGTTCAACGCGATACGAACTCCCTGTGAAGGAACTATTAAATAGATAAAAAAAGTAACGATATTTTGAACGAACAAAACTAACTAATTGCACGCAAAATCTTTAACGGTCTACTTGTTTCGAAGTTCGATGACATTATAAATAAGCGCTGAAATACCTTTAAAGCTCTATAAGCCCCGTTCCCTCTCTTATCGCCTCCTGTTTGTAAGGCCATCCCTTTTTTTCTCCTTTTAGCGGCGTCCAACCTACCCAGATTTTCGCGTCTTCAAAAAAAAAAAAAAAACGTTACACAGAAGACATTGAAGGCAAAGACACATTATTTCAAACAATTGTCACTTTAATCTGAAACAAGCAATTTTTTTGTTTTACAGATTTGTGTTCTTGTTTGATTTTAACAACGACGTCGATTTTTCCTTCTTCCATTGCCGCCTTGTTGACTTGTAACCACGAGGTTAATTTGACGTTTGCAAGTTTTTCATAGACATGCTATTAAGCTTGATGTTAATAAGGCTGTAATGATAACTCTTTATCGCAGGCCAAAGGGTCCGTTTCATGATAAAATTTCGGATAAAAAACAAAGCAATTGCGGATTATTATTTCTAATAGCGGCATTTGTTAGTGTAACCAGTAACAATCACGCAAATTATATTTCTTTTTTAAAGAACAAAGAGGCGGGAATGACGATGATGATGATAATGACGATGATGATGATGATGATGATGATGATAATGATGATAATGATGATGATGATGATGATGATGATGATGATGATGATGACGACGACGAGGCTGGCGGTCTCGATACTAACGACCAGGTTGTTGGCCATTCTTCGAGTGCTGGGAATGAACGAGCCAAGAGGAAGCTAGTTAGGCGGCGCACTAGGAGGGTTAAAAGGAAATTGAGCGGTCGAAATCCTCCTAGACAAATTCCCAACAACCAACCGCCTTCCGCTGATGATGAACAACAAGAGATCGACCGTGCAAACGTCGTTGTGAATGATAATGCAAACAGAGACTTGAAGTACCTGTTAGCACAACTTCGTGCGTGCAGAAACGAGCCGGAAAAGGCAAAGTCTTTGCTTCAATATCTCAGTGGCTGTGGATTTAATGCTGGGGAGTCACCGGATAGAGTCATTCGATTTTCCAACGACGAGGCTAGAGAGTTGGCTCGATATGTCGCAGAGATTGATGGGGACGACGTGGATGGCGTAGAGGAACCAGGGGTAAGACAAATTTATTACGTTTCTGATTCTTTGTTTGTTTCTTTGTTTTTTGCCCAGAAGACAGTGCAGAAACCTTTAAAACTTAAGCCATTTTTTTTCATACATTTGACCCATTTTTGAAGCGTTCTATTGGTTCCCTATTGCATAATAATAATAATAATAATAATAATAATAATAATAATAATAATAATAATAATAATAATAATAATAACTACTTATATAGCGCTTATCCAGTTCTGTTCTAAGCGCTTTACAAAGTTTAAAAAAAATCATATTTGTTTAAAATAATCCGAAAAAAGATGAGTCTTAAGTTTACGTCTAAAAACATTTAAATTGGATCAATGCTTGAAAAAAAAATTAATATACAATAGGACATTTTCACTGTGGCGTCATTTTACTACAAATACCAGAATCCTTTTGGTTTTTGTTTTCTCGTGCTAATTAGAGCTATTGTTCTTTGCTGTCCACTGGGATTACAAAATTTGAATTTGAAAAGGAAAACGAAATGAATTCTGGTATAGTTGTAGTAAAAATGCGCCATCAGAAAATGACGTCTTGCTGCTTTTCTTGTTCCACGATTAATAAATACGCAATATTTTCTTTTTGCGTAGGTTGTCAACAAGTTACGATTAGCCATCCAGCAAAAATTTCAGCTCACACTGCAACAAACAGCAGAGGTGGGAAAACTTCTCTGGACGGCAATGAAAGAGCAGCCATTGAGGGAACAAAATGAAGAAGATCTTCCAGATTCCCAGAATTTTAGAAGAAAGCCTCAAATAGCGGAAGTGTTGGATCAAAAGGCGAACGTTGGCGTGTCAGCGTCTTCCTTGACTGAGTCAATGGCCGTACACCGAAATCTACAACAGTTCCCAATTCTTGCGTTCTCGAACGAGCCTGTGAGCCACCTTGCTAGTCGGGAAGTAAACAAGGCTTTAAAGACGGTTCCAGACGAGATACTGAGGGAATGTCAAGTCGGCGAAGATCTGCACACCGCAAGTCTAGAGGGAAGTGCATACGATACTTCTATACCAGAACGAGGTCAATTGAATCTTTCACAACCCCTTGACATTAACACTGTGGTCGTGAATGATGGCGATGGGCTTATATTAGGAGTAGATCCTGATAGCGAAAGTCCTTTGCGAAACGCAACGTACACGAGATTAAACCGCATTGACGCACCGGAACTGTTTGCTGTTCATTATATCAGGAATGAAGACACGGGTGAGGTTTTGGAACAGTTTAAGGGCCACTTGTCGTTACTTGGAGTTCAATTTTTCTTAGACTTGTTTGTGCGTAAGGGGAGAGCACAGTTGTGCTATCAGATGCCACGAGAGGGAATACCCGAGCCCAAGGATTTCTATGACAGGCCCCTAAAAGAATTCTGGTTTGAGTTCTTGGCAGTTCCGTCAGACAGCGAGCTGCGTATTCTAGATGCAATCGTCCGAAATTGCGAAAGTCTCGACGCGGCCGGAAGAGCGGTTTTAATGTCTTCCTTTGATCCCAGGCTTGCAACCGAAGATAGGCCCTTCTATCTCAGTCTGAATGCCTTACTCGTTGTAAGCGGACATTGTCACGTGTTCACCAGGTATTGCCAAGATAACAGAATGCTGAGACTCCAAAGGATAGCGAGAGAAAACCACATTGGACCTTTGTACTGTGGTTTGACCAGAAACCATATCATTGGAACTGAAATCGACAGCTCCGAGGATGAGGTCTTGTCGCGCTTCGCTTCTGTTGATCTTGACCAGTTGCGACTAGCAGGTTATCCTGATTGGGTTATGGAAGGAGGCCACCTAGTTGGGAAGTTCCCTTGGCAGGAAAGGGCTTTGAAGAAGCAGGTCTATTCTTTTACCAGGCAGAAAGTAAATCAACATTTGATATCACCTCATCAAGCCAGCAGTCCTCCGTACGGATGTTACATTGAGCTGGACAGGTATAACCTAACATTAACAGAGGAGCTCCTTTTTTCCCTAAAAATGAAAACAAGAAAGTAGTTTAGTCCATCCAATAAAATTCAGTCGTATCCGTTATCAGTAAAATCTAGGCACTAGAGTTAAGGACGGTGTGTACTTTTAATTTGTGACTGCGCATACATTCTGCACATCTCGAGATACTCGGGTTTCCTACGGGTTGAGCCTACTAACACAGGTATAGTTTTGCGCGTTGCATAACGCCTGTTACTTGAGGAATATTAATGATCAAGCCTAAAAAAAACCCGATCTTATGTAACGATCCTTTTGTTTTTTTTTTACAGGACCTGCCCAAGGAAGCAAAATTCGCCTCTATCTACGGTTAGGGTTAGGGTTAGGGTTAGGGTTAGGGTTAGGGTTAGGGTTAGGGTTAGGGTTAGGGTTAGGGTTAGGTTAGGGTTAGGGTTAGGTTAGGGTTAGGGAGAGGACCCGTCCGGCCGAATTCATTTCTTTTTTAAAGGAATCTAAGGAAGGATCCTTCTTTGGGTGTGTTAGTCTGCGTGTATTCTTAAGTTGCTTTCTTTCTTTTTTCTCTTTTGCAGCAAGATTGATTGGTTCATGTAATAATTTTCAAGTATATAAAGACTGGTAAGGAGGCCTTTCTCAGATTGTCAACGAAACAGATTGCCGGCTACGTGGACAGGAGTCAATATAATTTTTTTTTGCATGTTATAGTTTAGCTTGCTATTTTGGGTGGAACTTTGATTGGCGAAATGGCTGTTCAGTTTGGCAATCTCAATGCAATAAGACGAGGAAAAGAATTGTTTTACTGTTTTTCCGAGGTCAAAAGCAAACTGTTTTTTAGTGTAGCGGAAGATCATTTATGTAATACACTGAATTTTCTGCAAATACAGACTTTAGTCTGTACAGAAGACGAGAACCGTTTTTTCTCCAGTCACCTTCCACCTCAAAATGGCCCTTTTAGATTAATAAGTGAACACAATTTATTACGTCTTCAAAGTAGCTATAGATTTCTATCGCATTTTTTGCAAACCTTTGAACCCCAAGTTCCTACTGTAACGGGCGACGTTTCAACAGGTTTTTCTCCGATAAAATCTCAAATACCTTGGAATTTTCAAAGTGAATTTGATCATACGCAAAATAACTGTTTAGACGACCAACCAGGGCCTTCCTCCAAAAATGACGATCTTGAAAGCGATGGCAGACACCTTGTGAATGTGGGTAGTAAACTGATTGGTTCTTCCGTAGAACCCGTCAGTGATGATGTAGTAACACAAGAAGCCTCTGACTCCTCTTGCAATGAAAGCAAAAAAGTTGCTTCCCTAAGTAGCGAGGAAATGTCACCCGAGCTCCTTTCAGACATCAAAGAAATACGAAGGTTTTATTCTTGCGAACTCAATTGTGACCGTGAAGGCAGTGCGTTGCAAAATGTGACTATTGACAAAATGATTGAAAGACTTTCTCGATTCATGTGGTATTTAAAAAACGTGAAAAAAGTCGATCCAAAATTTTCTTACTGTGCCGATGCGCAGATAATACAACAATTCTCAAATTACATGATGGATTCGCGTTCTGTAA
Source organism: Pavona decussata (assembly GCF_977016875.1). Lineage (NCBI taxonomy): Eukaryota > Metazoa > Cnidaria > Anthozoa > Scleractinia > Agariciidae > Pavona > Pavona decussata. The sequence continues at coordinate 493,896 of NW_028145795.1, forward strand.
AGGCAATAACTTGCAGTCGTTATATTTCCGCCTTCCTTAACGTGTTGAAAGTGCCATCAGTATCTAGTCAGATCAAAGATTGGACTGATTCAGTAGACAAAGTGAGGGCCATACAGAGACAGCTAGAACGCCTAGCACGGCGAGATAAAGTAGACGATTTGGCAAAAAAGCCTGCACTGGAAAAAGTGGTTTATAGCGAACTTTTAGAACTTTGCCGTGAATTAAAATGGGAAGTAAGCGAGAAAACTGGGTTGGACCAGGCAAGAAGTTGCATGAACTTATGTCTCCTACTGCTTTACTGTTCAGCTAACCCCGGGCGAGTTAAAGAATACATATCTTTGCGCATTTATGGCGGCCAAAACAGCGATGAGTGTAAGAATCAAAATTTTCTTTGCTTTAATCAAGACGGAACCACCATCTTGTATGAGGATGCTTACAAAACAAGACTCACTTATGGACCGAACAGAACAGATCTAACACCATTGACTTTTCTCACTAATTATTTGAAGATTTACTCCACTAAAATGAGAAACTTGCTTTTGGGGGGTAAAGAACATGATTTTTTGTTCGTCAATTCAAGAGGCGACCCCTTCACTCATGCTTCGTATACAAATTACGTGTCTTCGCTTTTCGAAAAATATTTTTCAATGAAGTTAACCACGGTCGATTTAAGAAAAGCAGTCGTAAATCATTTTTTGACTTTGCCCGGAAGTAACGATCCTGCGCTGAGAGAATCGTTTGCAACTTTAATGAAGCATTCCGTAAGGACGCAAAAGCGATTTTACGACGAACGTCCCTTGGCTCAGAAGAAAAGTAAGGCGCTAGATATGTTAAGCTCGACGGTTTCTCGAAGCCTTGACGAAGACGGTGTACTTATCTTGAGCGATGAAGACGAGGAAGGAAACATAGAATATCTTCCCATACCTGGCGATTTTGTTGCTTTAGTAGCGTCGAATTCTACTGAAAAATGTCCTGAAGTGTTCATTGGCAAAGTTTTAAGGTTATCGGAAGACCACAAAACAGCCTATCTAGCTGAGTATTCGGAGACTGAACCAGCAAAATTTAAACTCAATGCCGGTAAGAGTTTTAAAGAAGCTGTAAATGCATTGATTTATCCTATCGACCTCGTATACTTGCACTCTAACGGAATCTACGAGCTAAGAACACCGAAAATTGACATACATCGCCAAGTTCATAAGCAGTAAATGTTTTACAATGACTGAATAAGTTGAATAGTTTCTTGTGAGCGAAGTGTAAAGTACCTTTTTTGAATGTGGCAGGTAATCTATACCAAACAAGTTCATGGCTGAGATGACATATTGCGGCGAAGACCAAATGCTGTCACAAGTACTTAAAGAAATTGACCTCATCCCACAACTGTTCTTCGCGTTCATCGTCAGCAATGACAGAACAGTAATTTCCTTGAGTTCCGAAAGCTATTCTCGTTCAATTTCAACGAATTACTTGTCCTTCGCTAGTGATTTTTTCTCCGCGTTTCTTCGCAATAGCACTACATTTCGCATATGTAGCGTTTGCTTAAAACCGCACGGCCAAAATCAACTTTGTCTACCGAACAACTTCGATAAAGATTCTTTAGATTTACTTTTCAATATTTTGCAGTGGAATGTATGTGGCCCCCTATCTTTTTCTGAAAGTGACCTCGTATCTCTCGTACGGTTATGCGGTTTTTTACTTATAAGAACTGACATACTACACGCGTTTCTAGTTCAGTTGTTACCAGTCCGCGAAGTGAAGTTCTCAGAAAGTGGGCCAATATTTGTATATGAACTCTACAGAAACGGCTTTATGAAAATAGCCAAATTTTATTCGCAAGGTGTTTACCATCCAGACTTTTATAGCGTTTTACAAACCTGCACCAGTTATCGACAAGTCAAACGCAAGCTCCACAGCTTTCAACGCTTCGACAAGTTTGCGCGAAGGGACAAATTTCCGTCGGGAAGGTTCAGATTTTCGATTTGGGATGATAGCGACATTTAATATCCGTTCAAGCTGATATAAAGTGCTACTCAGCTAATATAAAGTTCAGCAAGGCAAAGTAAATAGCTTTATTGTGTCTTTTCGGGCGAGGGAAAGTTTTCCGAGTATTCTGTTTTGGCCTAAACCTTTTTGTAGGAAGTTTGTTTGGAAAACTTTTCGCCGCTCTTACATTTTCTCCTATTAGCAAGATGAAGTTTTTCGATTGTTACCGAGATGTTTTGGTATCCGTCCTGTAGCGTTGGAAACTTCAGCTTGAAAATAATGTATGTATGGCTAAATGAAAAGCGCCTGTGTAATTTCCTCTTCTTTTACTGCCGGATTATCATGGCCCGCCTCGATTAGCACTGCTATCTGCGGAGCCAGGGGATTAAGGATTTATTGACAAATAATAAAATATCGTTGTTGTTGCGCGATATATCTGCCTTTGACACTTATTTGTGTTGGTTTGTTCAGTGTTGCAAACAAAGCGTGATAGGTTTTCCGTTGTTCGTTTGGTCTACAAAGATTTTCTAGGTGTTCTGTTAATTTGTTGTAGACAGATTGTTTGAAAAATATTTAGCCACCTTAGTATAATCTTTCCTACTAGCAAGGTGAATTTTCCAATTGTTACAGGGATGTTTGTTACCCGTCCTGTGCGGTCGGAAACTTCAGCTTACTTTTAAGCATAGTATGATTTGATTTGTTGGAATGGGAAATGTTAACGTTCAACAGACGTGTTGCATAATTTGAAAGGTATAAGCATGTGAACAACTCAAGTTTCATTAAACGTTACTGTTTTGGTATATTTGATTGTTTTTTTTAATTTGATTGACCAATCCCCCCTTGGGGCTTTTCAGGGTCAATGTAGCCGCCTCTCACCCTACCCACCCAGACCAATGACGGCTTTAATCAGATAGACCATGACACCGAAATCCACGCCCTACTCTTTACGAACAGTGCCAAGGGTTCTTTAACTTCCCACAGATTATTATTAGGAACAAGTGTTGTGAGACGGGACGTACGGTTTACCGTCCTTATCCGAGAAGACTAGAAAGTCTAACAATTTGCAGATGTCATTACAAAGGCAACACTTTCCCCTCAGTCATTTAAGGACCCTGAGTGTTGGTCCAGCCGGGGTTTGAACCCAAGGCATACGTTCTGCGCATCGCGAGATACTCAGGTTTCCTATGGGTGGTGCCTACTAATGCAGGAATATTTTTGCGCGGTTTAAAAGTATACGGATAAAGCAGAACTTACCAAATGCTTTTGGTATCTCAAAATATAAAAAAAAAAGGGGGGGGGGGGGGTTAATCATGCATTTCTCAGAGATAATGAAGCTTCAATTTAGAAAAGAATCCCATACATAGGTTATTTTGGTTTAAGCCTATCTCCACCCAGTAGGCGACAGCTATCGAGCAAACACGAAAAAGAGAGAAGTGAGTGAGAGAAGCACAAGTTTGTGTATTGTAGAACAAACAGCGGCTTAACGTTTTTCCGTTAGCCGTAAACGCGAAGCTGAATCTCTCTATTAATGCTCAAATATCTCTGAAAAATGCGTGGTTACCCACAATTTTCTTTTTGGATCCCAATAGCCCTTGATAAGATCTGCTTTTCCCGCGAAGTCATAAACTGCACAAAAATACTTCGGTATTAGTAGGCATCGTCCTTAAACTATATTATTTACCATTGTCTTTAATATCCTTTTAATAAAACCTTGACAACCTCTCCCTCTATCTTTTGTCGTGTTAGGTGGGTGAGTGGGTGGATGGCGGGGGGGGGGGGGGGAGGGAGGGGCTGTTTGTGCCAAGTTTTTTCTCAACCAGCTTAATCGAATTGTGTTTTAAAAAATCGGCCATCGGTAAGAGAGTTTATTTGTTTTAAAAATGCTGATTAAATGTCTCACTACCAAAAAGCATGATGTCATTTAAAAATAAAGAAGTTCATCGCAGGGCACCCAACGAGGGTTTGCTCCTAAATACATTGAAAACACTTTTTATCCAGAGTACTTTTAGATAACTAGAATTGCATTCTCAGCATCTGTTCCGGAATTCTAGGGGAACTTACGTCTTTTCGAAATTAAGAGAGATTCAGTACTCTTTTCCCGAAAATTTTAGAACACTTTCCTAACATTTTTAGCCGTCTTCAAGTAATAGAAAATTGGAGACATATATTTTGAACAGATATTTTGCAGAAGACAGTGGTTGGGTGCCCCTGTAGACTGTGAAAAGAAAGCTCGAAGATTTTCAAGCTTGTAATAAGGATTTAGAACCCTTGACATACTGAGATACTCCGAGTATCTGTGAAATTATGTATTGTTTACTCGAAAGACTAGCTGTTTCCTTTACAAATTAACAATTGAAATAGCTTAGAAAAAAAAAAAATGAAAAGGAACCAGGCAGTATTTACTTTATTCAAGTGACATTGCTGATAACAGAAAAAAATAGTTTCTGTGTGTCTGGCAAGAACGTAACAATTCATTTTTTTCACTCAGTCTGTGCAATAGCTAACTGGTCTCTTTATGTACAATATTTTCCAGGAATAATTTAAAAATTAGGTTGAATAAGGAAGTTATTTCAAGAGAAACAAGAAGAAGCAATTTTATATAACTACCTGCAGTTATAATTAAATTAATTATATTAATATTATATTAATATTTATTAAATTATAGCCATATAATAGATAAAAGACAAGATAGTGAGCTATTATCTTGTTTTTTTTATTAGTTTTAATGTAGGGCTCCTATTCATAACAGAGTATTCTAAAGGGATTACCCTAGTTAAATAAAGGTTTACTACTTGCAGGTGAAAATTCAAAATCTTTATTATTTCATGCTCTGAACAGAGCTTTTCAACATAAAATATCAATGCAGACGCAAAAGGAGACCATATATACATGTATAGTTCAGTAGACCTACTCATCATATCTCAAGACTTACATGTGAAGCCATAAGCTGTATATTTCATTCTATCTGTCATTCACTACAAGTGCTACAAGCAGACGAAGAATCGACTAGAGCATACATCATTGAGGAACTTGGACTTCATCACGTGTAAAAAGCAGACATCTAACTGATATTCTCGGTGATCTTTTTACCCTCAACCATAAGCTGTGAATCATATAAAAAAATAATTGAACAATACAGTCAACTCCCGATAACTCGAATCTTCAAGGGAAATTGAAAAAGGTTCGAGTTATCGAGGGTAAAGTTAGCGATGGTTCGAGTTATCGGGAGTCGAGGTTTCTATTATGTCACCACGAAATAAAAGGATTATCTGAAGTAGCGAATTCGCGTTCGATTGATCTGGTTGGGGAATAGTTATAACTGGAATAAACGCTAGAAATCGTTTGCCTTGACAATCAGTGCTTCACAGTATCTAGAGTTTGACTTGAAGCAACATCCTAAGAATCATGGATAACTTAACTGAATCCACGAGGAATAAGATCGATCGAATGCAAGCTAAAAGTCAGCAAGATTTTACTAGAAACTTGAATTTAAAGGTCCATATTCCCGCTGTGCTTTGTCTACATCATATCATTGTTTTTAATAGTTAAACTATGTTGAAACTAGTTAAGATCTTACCTTACACTGAACTACGCTGCTGTACAAGATGGCGAATGAACCAGCCGCTGTACAATGACGTCATTATTATTATGGATCAATGAAAACTCTGACTGTACGATGTACAGTCAGTGTACTATTAAATCATTGAGTAGTTACACAGGTTTCCCAGCTTTTGCGTACAGGCTTTCAAATCATTTCACCAAATTTGGCACGAGTGTTTGGTTTCCAGGGAAACACATTGGAAAGCCAAGGACTGAGAACTAGCCAGAATTTTAAAGCATTGAGAAACATATATATCATCTCTATCACATATCACAATCTTGTTGAGTAATTTAAGCAGATTTGATCTATTATATATCCTCCGTATACAGTATCTTGTTTGTTCAGCGTTTTCTAATTTTTATTCAACATAGTTGAAGTACTCTATTTATCCAGAGCCGGCGAGTTCCGTTTTGATCATCTACAGTTTCCAGCATGGCGTTCACTCACATCAACGCACTAACACACTGTGACTTCAGAGTAGCGGTAAGTGGGTTTGTAGAACATTTATTAAGTGAACAATTCAACTACAAGAGCTTTTTTACATCCAACTTTATTCATTGTAGAGGCTAATTTTCGACTTAACGCATTCATTGAAAGGCAAAATTTAAACGCTACTTTATTTTCTTAGAAGTTTTCTTAGTGCCCCATTCACACCAAGGTTTAAACACGTTTAAAAGCTGTTTAGTTAAACAGTTAAAATTGTTTCGTTCATAAAAGCTGGTTTCGGCGATTTTTGTGGACTACAGATTTAGTACAAATGAAAGCAAGTTAAAGTTTACTTGCATCCTACGTCAAAGCGCACGGTTCAGCTTTCTCTCACCAATTTTCATTTTGTTAAACCTGGTGTAATTAAACATGCTTTGTTGGTGTGCATAGGGCTTAAGATAGTCCTTGTTCTCGTAACTTACTTATGCTAGAACAATTATTTTCCTAAATAACTTTAACGGCTTGTTTTTCTACGCACAAAAATAGAAGACTTTTCGACTGCGCTGCGAAAAGGCGACGATTGTATTTATCGCAAAAAAAAGGTGTGAAACTTGCACTCCGCCGCGTATTTAACCTACGATCAGGCGGGTTTTTTTTGTCTGGAAAAGGGGATGAAAAAAACTTTTCCCCTCCTCTCCCAAACAAAAAGGCAAGAAGGACCACCTGATCGCAGGGTACAGCGTAGTCTAGTCTCAAAGTTTTCAATCTACGATTCAGCTTCGCGTTTACGGCTCACGCCAAACAGGAAACGTCAAGCCGCTGCTTGTTCTAAAATGCATAAACTTGTGTTTCTCTAACTCACCTCTCTCTTTTTCGTGTTTGCTCGATAGCTGTTGCCGACTGGGTGAAGATAAGCTTAAACCAAAAAAGCTTCATTTTTTTTTTCATCAAAGAGAAAACTTCAGCCGGCCTGGCGTTTGCCGTTTGCTGTAAAGGCGATGCTAAATCTCTCTAGTATTCGCTGACGGCCAACTTAGTTGAATTGGCCATCGCGTAAATATTATCGTGTAAAATAATTAATGGAGGTATTTGCAAAACTTCACAGGGTGCC